>NC_091950.1:125044686-125190043 GCF_031021105.1 Erythrolamprus reginae
TTATAAACAAATGAAAAATGAAATGATTGCAATTATTTTCATTTTATATATAGATCTAAACCTCTCTCCTCCTACCCACATCATCCAAAAAAAAAAAACCACCCCAACCTTAGAAAAAACCCCTCAAATGAGACAAAGTCATGTAATTTCAAGTTTCAGATATGCAGGGAAATTTTTTTACAGGGTCCGAACAGAACAGCAGGGTTAACTGAGCATTATTCAAGGAAAAGAGGAGTTATTGGTTAATTTCTGAGAGACTATTTAGTCTTCGATATTATTAAACTATGTTATATCTAAATATGATTTGTAGCTGGGAGTTTTGGTGGGCTGCGGTGAGGATATCTTTGAGTCAGTTTTTGACTCCTGAAGACTGCCTAGGCTAGTTCCTGCAGTCTTCTGGGGAAGGTCTTTTACCTTAGATTCCTTTCTAAGGTTTAGAGTGAATGACAAGACCAAGATTACCTAGCTGTCTCTGTGCCTCTAGTTCTGGGACTGGAACTCACAATTTACTGTCTGGTATCTTTACCGCTACACAAACCAACTCTGTTGTTGATTTGGATTTATTTTTTTTGGCTTATGTTTATACATCCAATATACAGTATTTAGACTGATTCCACTTGTTTTGGTTGTGTGCTAATGTGGGACGATTTCAATAGGAAATTGAAAATGATAGTGTGCTACTGAACTTTAATGAATAAAGCCAAACAGTCAGAACTGGTGGATCATAATTCCACTTTCTTTGGTGGCACTGTATTTGGAAAAGTTCAAAAACAATAGCTGTATTCATATGACTTACTGAATCACAAACAAGTGCATCACAGTTTAGACAAACAGGTTGTATAAACCCTGCCAGTGTGGTTAGTATATGATTTAACATATAATGTGAACACTGAAAATTGTAGCATATAACATGAAAACAGAAAATTGAATTAACTTAATAGATTGTTAACCATGAATGGGTACATTGTGCTAACCTCCCCAATATTTAGACCACTGTATCTCTAAAAAAAAAATTGCAACTTCTCACTATTCTATTCTAAAGGTTTCGTCCAAAAAGATTTTTGAAAATCAAAGATTTTCCCCATTTCCGTGAACAGCATTCTAGTCATTCTATATTCAATCTATTATTTAACAACAGTAGAGTGTTGGGTGTATATAAGTAAGAAGTGATATCATTTTAAACCTGAAGACTACTTTGCTTAGCCAAGAATTAAACTGAGGGTATAAAGAAAAGCCAAGGAGCTGAGCAGGGATAATAGATATAACTATTTTGGAAATGAAGAAGAAAAACTTCATATGGTTCTCCTTTGTTTCTGATCTCTATTTAAATCCATCTTTGCAATGCATAGATTTAGAATGACTGCCAAACAAGCAACTGCTCCTAAATTATAGACCTATTCCTAGTACTTTTACAGACTATGATAGTCATTGACAATGCCTCCCCATCTCCCCCCATGGATGTCTCTGTTCATCTGGTTTTAATATGGTCTTAACCAATTGCAAGGTTATTTATAGAGTTTGTAGCTCCCCAGTAGTTAGAGTTATGAAGCATTCAGTCTTAAGCATATCCAGTTGTGTGGTAACCCAACTACTGCTTTCATGTGGTTTCCATCTTTTTATTTATGCACCAATGCATGATCCATGTCAGTATGCAAACAGTTTGAGATTAACCCTTTCCTTCAATGGAAGATGCAAATCATTTTATATAGTTCACCTAGAGGTCCACACGCATTAATCTTTACAGAAGATAATACTTTTCAGCCTTCTGTTTAGATTCTGTTAGATTAGTAATCAGAATCTAACATTTTGAGAATGAAGGTCTGAAGCCAGCTCAAATAGTCCTTTAGCAAATGAAAGAAAAGAGGCTGTTTATGAAATGTTCTATTTTATGCTTAATGAGGCCAAAATGAATACTGGATTAGAAATAGATCAGCTAATTATAACTACATTTGGTGTTTAATTACATCTTGTTTGATTTTTTCATATGTAAGGACAGAAAACTTTTTCTATTTTCCTAAAGTATTCTTTTCTTTTCTTTCCTTCAAAGTCACTCTTAAGGCTGAAGATTTATTTCATAGGATAGGATCTGCACCACTGTCAATGTCATTGAATTAAATAGTCTAATAATGGATTATGCAGGACAAATGTATTATTCTTCTAACATCACAAGATTAGGGAATAGATTTCTTTAAATAATAGATTCACATTAAAGATAAAGATAAAGATCTCCGTGGTTTTTAAAAAGACACAGAGATGTTTTCTGCTGTAGGAAAAAGTTATATCACTGGATCTTCATTTTCACTGCAGTAAGTTTAATTTCTTAAATGCATATCTTACTTCAATTCAAATTCCAGAGATACCAATATTTGGAGATTATCTTGAAAACATTCTAATTAATAATAATAATAATAATTTATTAGATTTGTATGCCGCCCCTCTCCGAAGACTCAGGGTGGCTCACAACAGTAATAAAAACAGTATAACAATGGGACAAATCTAATAATAAAAATATATAAAAACCCCAATAATTAAAAACCATACAGCACATACACACCAAACATGAAATATAAAAAGCCTGGGGGAGATGTCTTAGTTCCCCCATGCCTTGCGATATAGGTGGGTCTTGAGTAACTTGTGAAAGACAAGGAGGGTGGGGGCCGTTCTAATCTCCGGAGGGAGTTGATTCCAGAGGGCCGGGGCTGCCACAGAGAAGGCTCTTCCCCTGGGGCCCTCCAAATGACATTATTTGGTCGATGGGACCTGGAGAAGGCCAACTCTGTGGGACCTTATTGGCTACTGGGATTCGTGCGGTAGAAGGCGGTTCCGGAGGTATTCTGGTCCAATGTCATGTAGGGCTTTAAAGGTCATTACCAACACTTTGAATTGTGACCGGAAACTGATCGGCAGCCAGTGCAGGCCACGGAGTGTTGTAGAAACGTGGGCGAATCTAGGAAGCCCCACAATAGCTCTAGACAGTAGTGCTAATGTCATAAGCAGTCTTAATTTTATGATAAGCATTTTGTCTGGTGGTAAGGATCCCGTGGGCCTAATGCAACTATTAAATTGATCTCTGATTACCAACTAATTACCAACTCTGTATTTTCAAACAATCACTGAGTTGGAAGCAGCCACTTGGACCATTAAGTACAATCCACTAGTCAATACGGCAATGGTTGCCCAGCCACCATTTGAGCATACGCAGGTCATAATGAAAGTTTGCTTCTTGATTTTCTCTTCTCAGATAAGGAATTGCTTGTCACAGATACAGTTTTTGCATGGCAACAATTAAAATCCATAAACAAATCATTTAGGGTAAATTACATAAGTAAATCACTGCGATTCCAATTTTTAGCTTTATTTTTATCTATTTTTAATTACTATCTAAACTACTGACAGTCTGCAGTCGGAGTTGAAAACAATTCCTTTCATATATTAACTTTACACTTAAGTCTCTCCCGCACACAAACAATCATTGATATAATTTGATTTTATGAAAACTCCAATTTCTAGGAATTTATAAATTATAATTTTAATAATTTTAGCGTATTATTATTTTGGGGTTAAAATTTATTTTAATATCCATGTAATCATATTTTATTAATATTTTAATTTTATTTTATTTTTTAAAAAAGCTGCACTGCTGCTCTTAAATTTTTTTCATACACTTCAGATATCTTGTTTTATATTTTTATTTGGTTCTTAATTTTTCTTTACAATTTTAGACTAGCATAAAAGATTGGTCAATTACTATAACAAACCTGAACTTGAAACTGACAGTAAGGGCTCATATTAAAAATAAAAAATGATACAATTCAAATTCTTAAATCAAAATTACTGCCATAAGAGGTATCGTTTTAAGTAACAATCTCATTTTACATTTTGGAGTATTGCGTTTTAAGATTTAACTATTCTTTAAAAGATTATTCGTTGAAGTTATTTCAGTACCAAGAGTTTCCACTAACTTTTTAGTACTATCCTAGTATTTTCAGCATTCCTATTCTGTATGAAAAAGATAGGCCAAGTTGAAACTTATATTACGTAGGAAGAGTGTTTGTAGTGTGGGTTGGCTCTTCTCATACACACAGAATGAGAAGTAATTCTCATTGTGAATTGCTGTGATATCCCAAATATTTTTATGTTTTGCTTTCCAACAAGGTCCTAATGAAGCAATTTGAAGCGGGCTGTAAGTCAAACGATAATATGAATTATGAAATATTTTGATATTTTACAGTTTAAATGATAATCTACAAATATGCAACTTAACAGATGAATAGATTTTATCTGAAAAGTTAATCTTTATTTATTTATTTATGTGCTATCCATCTTGTGTCAAACAGAATTTGATACAGATTTGATATAAACTATTAAGTAATTTGGGTCTGTCAATCTTGTAACAAACACGTTATAAAAATTCTAGAGAATTTTTTTCTGGATGACATTGCACAAAGCAGGTCAAAATTATAAAGCTATATATTAAAAATTAAAGCATATGCTTTGAGTTTCAGAAGTAGATACAGTTATTAAACAAGCAGCTTGAACAATTCAAACATTGAATTCATCAGCTGTTATGGCTTAGTTAGGTCCTTATTTGCCCAGTACTGTATAATTTTTAATATGTTCCAAGTAGAGATCTTTGTTTGCTAAAAAAGTAAATATGGCTAGTTTTGAACACTTCACTTGTTAATTAGTGTCTTGGAAATTCTCAGAGGAAAGACCGAGGCACTTCCGAAGATAGACAAGTAGTGACAATGGGTTGCTGAAATCTTGTCATTTCTCTCTTGTCTTGTAATACTTCTCTTTCCTGTCTTTAATTTTTTTCTGCCTCAGGACAAATATGCTACTTAATTGCTGGTTTCAAAAATGTGCCCGACAAAACAAAACCTTCACTTGGTTCTTTCTTTCTCAAAAAATAAAGGAAATAGAATATGTGGCCAAGAGCAACTGTATCATTTAGGCCCTCGTGCCTAAATAAAACAATTGAGAAGCTATAAGAGGTTATGTATGCTTGAACACGAAACCATAATGGTACCAATTGTCCTTGTGATTGACCTCTGTCCAGGAGAAGGATGGTAGTAGTAGATCCTTCCTTACTATTTTTGATCTCTGATAGTATTGATCATGATATCCTTCTAGGCAGATTTGGCAGTTAGTTTTGAGAGCACAGTTCTCTGTCAGTTTTCCTTTCTCTGGAATAGGTTACAGTTTATGTAGGTAGGAGGAGAGAGATTTAGATCTTGCTTTGTGGATCCCACGGGACTCAACATTCTGCCCACTCCTATTTAACAAGATCACCTGACCGTATGGCGTGAAATATCATTAGTATGTGGTTGCAAGTTATCTGTATATCTCCAAGTGGAGACGTTTTGCCATGGAGATCTAGTCCAAGTATGGAAAGGCTATGTGAGTTTGGTTGGGAAGCAACGGCTTAAATCAACCCTTGCAAGACTTAATGGCATAGGTTTTTTTGGTGCAGGGGGCTGGTTCCAGTGATGTTCCATCTTTAGTTCTGGATGGGGTTGCATTACCTCGCACAGAAGCAGCATAGAATTGGGAGGGAGGTTTCCCCTATCTGGACTCATAATTCCTAGTTAAACAGCATGTGGCAGATATCGGGATGGTGTTATGCATGGCCTTGTTCGTGTTCCAACCATCTTTTTTATAGACTAGAACAGTGTTTCCCAACCTTGGGAACTTGAAGAGATCTGGACTTCAACTCCCAGAATTCCCCAGCCAGCATTCGCTGGCTGGGGAATTCTGGGAGTTGAAGTCCAGATCTCTTCAAGTTCCCAAGGTTGGGAAACACTGGACTAGAAGGCAATCCACATGTTCATTTAAGTTTTAGTCACCTCTCACATGAACTACTGCAATGTAGTTCATATGAAGAGCATTTGGAAGCTATAATTGGTTCAAAATACAATGAGGTAGTCAATTATGGGAATTCCCCATTTGTTATGTGAGCTACACCAGCTCCCAGTAGGTTTGTCATCGGAATTTAAGATTTTTATTATTATACTTTATGAAATGGGCCCAAGGTAGTTGAAAGCCACTATCCAATGGTTTCTACCTGCCCTGTCGATTGCAACAGGAGGGGCATGCTCTGGCTCCTGTCTATTAAAGAAAGCCATCTATGGGATCCAGAAAGTTTGTCTTTTCAGTCATAGCCCCCTGCCCTTTGGTAGACCTTAATACCTGAGATCAAATTGGCCCCAAACCAGCTGGCCATCTGGAAAGCACTAAAGACCTGGCCGTTTGCCCAGGCATAGGAGTTGAGAAGTTAGCAAAGCCTGTTTGGGTTGATATTACATTACTGTATGTATTTTTCTCTTGGCTACTGTTTCTTTTTTAATTATACAGTATGTGGTGAATCATACTTTCTAATGGTTTTATATTGGGTTGGTTTTTTTGTAAACTGTGTTCACCACCACCCAAACTCATTATGGCAAAGGCGGTGACCATATCAAGTAAATAAATAAATACTTAAATTTTTTGGTAAATAATTAACTAGAAACTGAACAGGCCTGTAAAATGTAATAAATTGACAGAAACAATATGTAGTGAAAATAATTGATTGAACTTATACAAAGGGCAAATTTTAAAATGCAAGTAACTGTAATGGAGACAGAGGAAAAGAATTTTTAAATTTTAATTAAATTTCTGATTCTGATTCTGTCTTTGAAGCAATGTGCCTTCTGGACAATTTATTCACATGTGCAAACATGCAACTGTATGAGAAAAAATTAGAAGGATGGATCTCAGTTGTGCAACTATAATTGATAAAATGATTAGTAATGGTTTTTTATATAATTTTCCTTCCATTGTCTTAAATTCAAGATTATCTTCTTCTTCGGGGTGGGAGCATAGACACAGTCATAATTTTGAATTATGAGTTAATAGACTTCATATTTCAGTAGATTTCTTACAAATTGACTTCCTCAGCTTTTTAGTGAACAGGGAAAGAATTAAATGTACGTTGACTATTAATATTTTAAACAAAAAAATATTAGGAAGATGTTATAAAATAGTACCAATATTGGATAAATAGAAATATAGTTGAGATTGGAGAAGGAGAGTTCTATTACCTGATCCAAACTTTTTACTAACTGACATTCTATTTCATCTTTAAATAAACAAAGAAATCATATCACAAAAAGAAAATAAAAGTATGTATGCATTCATATATCAGATTAATCAATCAAAACTACCTATTTTCAGATTTTCAAATCTGAAATAGGATACTGTAAATCTCATTTTTCTTAAGAATTTTGTATGCAAAATTAAGCCATCATTGGCAGCAAGCAACTATTGTATTGGTGAGGGGCAGCATACAAATCTAATAAATTATTATTATTATTATTATTATTATTATTATTATTAGTAGTAGTAGTTGTTGTTTTTATACTTTTTTATATACTTTTTTAAAATACTTTTTTCCAAAGGCTTCCCTGGAGCCAGGGGAGGGTAAAAACACCCTTCCCATCTCCCCAAAGGTTCTCTGGAAGCCAAAAACAACCTCCCAGAGCCTCTGCGTGAGCCAAAAATCAGCTGGCCGGCATACACATGCACGTTGGAGCTGAGCTAGGGCAACAGCTCGCATGCCAGCAGATGTGGCTCTGCGTGCCACCTGTGGCACCCCTGCCATAGATTCGCCATCACTGCTATAGGCTATTGCTTAACTTTGCAGCATGCCAACTTTCTGTTGTTTTGGTGGTGGTTATTATATTCCAAAAATAAAGCTTGGTAAGAAAGAGACAGAAAGCACGCTGATATCTGTAGGCTTTGTATTGCTAACTCAAGAATTACACTTTAAGATTATTATGATATATCTCTTGCGTTAGACATACACAAAGGGTAACTTTCTGGAAAGAATCTGAAATTAGGCTCTTTTTCTTACTATCACAACATTGGAAGCAACAAACATAAACCTGATTGCTGAAAGTCTCCATGACTACAATATTGTTCTTTAAAAACATACTGAGAAGTCACAGGTTTCACCTTTTCATAAGATGCCTCATTCTGTGTTTCTACCAGATCAGATTCTAATTGCATCAAATAGATTCAGCACACCGTTTCACTATGTGAGAGGTATTGTAATCATTTGGCTATTCAAAGAAAAATTTATTTCGTGATCATGCAGCTAAAAACAGTATGGTCTATTGTTAAACTACAGAGAAATCATGCAGGGAAAAAACCCCATCCAAGTAAGTATCATAATTAAATGCATAAGAAAAAGGTAAATATTTTCTTCCAGCACCTTAAAGTTCTTTGTTTGTAACATGCAAGGAAACTTAACAGGAAGTTTTATTCACTGATTTTAAACAATTTTATAAAGACACCTTCCTTCCTTCCTTCCTTCCTTCCTTCCTTCCTTCCTTCCTTCCTTCCTTCCTTCCTTCCTTCCTTTCCTTTCCTTCTTTTAATCCCATTTCTGACTAAGTTTTATTATATCAACCTGTCATAGCGATAACTGAAGCAGGGATCTACTGTATATGCGGTTGCATTTGACATTAGACTGAATAAATCCAGTGGAACCAAATACTGACACCAATTTTATGTCCAGCATTTGCAAATCAAAGCACATAAATTACATTACATTTTAGATTCTCAACAACCAGCATGTATTTACAACTGTTGCAGCATCCTAGAGTCATGCGATCATCATTTGTGACCTTCGCACCTGGCCTCCAACAAGCAAAGTAAATGGGGATGTAAGACAAAAATGCCCACAATCTAAGACAATTTTTTTTAAAAAATTGAAAATCTTAAAATGTTCCAACTTTAGTATACATTCTATCAGCATTCATTTATCTGCTGTAGCTTTTTAACACACACATGTTTTTTTTTCCTGTCGGATCAAGTTCAAATCACAGTGACAGGGTATGGATAACTGATGAGGCCAGAACAAGGCCAAAATAGATCTATCCCAGTCTTCCTTAATTTTAAATTCAGCAAAAACATGTCACACACACACAAACACACACATGTATGTATGTATGTATGTCACATTGTTTCACAGGGAAAACAGAATGATTTCACACACACATACATCTGATATGCATCTGAAAATTAATGTACGAAATCTAAGGCAGTTGTGTTTGACAGGGAAAATAGAATAATTTCACAGTATGTATGTGTGGGGTTCCTCAGGGGTCGGTTCTCTCCCCTCTACTGTTTAATATCTATATGAAACCACTGGGTGAGATCATCCAAGGACATAGGGTGAGTTACCATCAGTACGCTGACAACACTCAGCTGTACATCTCCATCCCATGTCCACTCAGCGAAGCAATGGAATTAATGTGCGGGTGTCTGGAGGCTGTCAGGGTCTGGATGGGTGCCAACAAGCTCAGACTCAATCCAGACAAGACGGAGTGGCTGTGGGTACTGCCTTCCAAGGACACATCCATCTGTCCATCCATCACCCTGGGGTGGGAATTATTGACCCCCCTCAGAGAGGGTTCACAACTTGGGCGTCCTCCTCAATCCACAGCTAACTTTAGAACACCATATTTCGACTGTGGCGAGGGGGGACGTTTGCCTGGGTCTGCCTGGTGCACCAGTTGCGGCCCTATTTGGACAGGGAGTCTTTGCTCATGGTCACTCATGCCCTTATCACCTCGAGGTTTGACTACCGCAATGCTCTCTACATGGGGCTACCTTTGAAGAGTGTTTGGAAACTTCAACTTGTCCAAAATGCAGCCGCACAAGCAGTCTTGGGCCTTCCAAGAAATGCCCACATCTTGCCATCACTCAGCGGACTGCATTGGCTACCAATCCGTTTCTGGGCACAATTCAAAGTGTTGGTTATGACCTATAAAGCCCTTCATGGCATAGGACCAGATTATCTCCAAAACCGCCTTCTGCCACACGAATCCCAGCGACCAGTGAGGTCCCACAGAGTTGGCCTCCTTAGGGTCCCATTGACGAAACAATGTAGGCTGACGGGACCTAGGGGAAGAGCCTTCTCTGTGGGAGCCCCGACCCTCTGGAATCAGCTCCCCCCAGAGATTCGCACTGCCCCCACCCTCCTCGCCTTCCGAAAGAGCTTAAAAACTCATCTTTGTCACCAGGCCTGGAACTTTTAGATCTTCCCCCTGATCAATGAATGTTTTAAGTATGAATGTTGAATGATTGGTTTGATAGGTTTTACTTTCTTTTAATTGAATTTAATGGTTGTTTTTAATGTAGTATTAATTGGATATATATTATTGTTCTGTTTTTGTATATGCTCTGAGCCGCCCCGAGTCCTCAGAGAGGGGCGGCATCCAAATCCAAATCCAAATCCAAATCCAAATCCAAATCCAAATCCAAATCCAAATCAATCAATCAATCAATCAATCAATCAATACTGTGAAATAATTCTATTTTCCCTGTCAAACACAATTGCCTTAGATTTCATACATTAATTTTCAGATGCATACTTTATATTGTATCCATGTTAATGTAATAGTCATTGCTAATCATTCACTTTCTCATACCTTTATCTCCATATAAAACTACATGTTCACTTATGTCCCTAAATGTATAGACATTCGTGTCTCCAAGCCAAACACACCTGTAACCACACATATTCTTTATACATTTTTCCACAGATGCATAAAACAACTAAGAGGACATATCACCTCCTTGTCTTAAATCCTGCTCAATGCTGACCTATTTGCTAAGCATTCCATTTATGCTCATGCATTATTTACTTCCATCAAATATTGCTCTTTTTGCATTCAGCAATCAATCTTCAGTTCCATATTCATGCAAACCTATTCAATTTATCACAACTTTTACTAAATCAACAAATGTACAATGAGCTTCCTCATATTTATGTATTGCTCAGTAACTTATGAAGAACTAAACTAAGCTTTATGCACATTCTTCTTGAAGCTCTACTGCATTTCCCAAATTTTGTTGTCATCTCTTGTATCTTTCAATCAAACTTCTGCCTGACAAGGCACATATAACATATTAATCCCCCTGTAAGTTCTTTTTTTTAAGGAAGCAATAATGGCAGTTTTCCAGTTATGAGGCAGTCTTTGCATAATTGTCACACAAGTTGCACAATCATTCCATAAAGAAGTAACATCTATAATTTAACATTTCTCCTATTCTTTCACCTCCATTTGTATACTTACAATTTATTTATTTATTATTTATTTATTTGTTTGTTTGTTTGTTTGTTTATTTATTTAATCCAATACACAATGAGGGTTTTAGTGGGTATTTTTTCTTGCTTTTTACCCATTTTTCTTGGATACCAACATTTGTAATATTCCTTTTAATTTCATTTATTAACACAATGGTCTCCAACTATGGCATTGGTGGCAGCAGCGGGAGAGGAATTTTGTCCACTCTTCCAAACTGGGCCTGTGCAACCCAGTTCCCAACAGGCTGTGGACCGGGGATTGGGGAAGTATTTAAGAGTTGTATGAGGATAGGAGAAATATCCTCATACAACTCTTAAATACTTCTTTCCACCCAAAATTATTTCAACACCTTTATTTTTTAATTTCATCCACCACATTGTATTCCTGAAACAGGTTTCATTTTCATTGAAAACGTATTATATTTTCTCTGATTCTTTTAATCTTAATAGTTCTTTGCTCTCTATGTAAATGGATTGGAAAGTGTAAGAATGATGAAGGGATCAAAGTAGCATTTGTATGCATTTATGGGAGTGTACATGAGAAAGAGGGAGGGAGGGAGGAAGGGAAGAAGAGGGGGCAGGGAAAGAGAGTGTTAACAGTATAAATCCACCATGTAAAAAGACCAATAAATGTATTTTTTATTGGTGACATAAATGCTTCATTTGTATATGCGGTAAAATTTGCTAAGAATATTTTTCTCAAACTTTTGCACACATGATAAATGAATGATAAGTTCCCTAAAGTTAAAACACTCAACTAAATGAACTATTTATACATTAAAGAATTTCTATATATGCTGCTCTACCATAAAGTTTATCTCCTCCAAAGGAACCGTTATGGGCAATCAAGTCAAAACCATTTGACCAATAGACTATAACATCATCAATGGTAAAAAATAAAATAAAATGAATATTTTAAAACACCCCTTCCTTACATATTTATATTATGATCTGAATTTATAATGGAATATCATTTTTAAATCTACCTAGCAATAAAGCCACAGAACGTTTATCTAGCTAAAGGCAGATAGATTTTATTTGTTTTGGTTTCTTGCTTTTCCAATATATATATTCTACAATTCATAATTATTTTGTGTGCATCCCTATGCTTTGTTATATAGACTTATTGCAAATATAAGGGATGCACACAAATTATTTTGTGTGCATCCCTATGCTTTGTTATATAGACCTTATTGCAAATATAATAATAATAATAATAATAATAATAATAATAAATAATCATAATAATAGCATAATATTAATATAATTAATATTACAATATTAAGCATAATTGTATAATTTTTCCTTTACAAATGCATTCCAACTGATATAATATTTGTAAATCTCACAGAAATAATGTTCACATGTGCATTTGTTAAACTTTTATCAAAATTTAAATGAGAAAAAAAATATTCCCTGTCCATATTCTTATTCATTATTATTCCTGTCCATTCTCACCTCCATTGGGAATTATTTTAACTATAATGTGCTTTACCTGTAGATTGCATGACGCTTTGACAGAGAAACCATGGAACTATTTGAACAAATAGATTGGTTCTTGACTTCTATTTAACGTCTTTAGATGAGAATTTATCAAGAATTGCCTCACCTTGGATAAGCATAAGTACATAATTTCTTCTCTAAGGTTTTTTTCTAAATGCTTCCACTAGGACAAATTAACTTTTTTTAAAAAAAGAAGAAGTGTGATATCTAACTTTCAGTGGGAACTATGATGAATGAAAACAAGTCTTGTTACCAATCATTTTTCAGGGTATATCAAAATAGTTTTCTTTCGATGAATCTTTTGGTACATCACTGATTTTGTAATTCGCTTTAAAACACATTATCATTTTTTTTAAAGATATTTTTAGGAAGGTATGATCAAAATATGAAACATAAAACAAACAGTAATATTCACCCCTATGACAATCATTAAGTGTTGTACCACATGATTCTTGACAAATGTATATTTTATTTTATGTACGTTGAGAGCATATGCACCAAGACAAATTCCTTGTGTGTCCAATCACACTTGGCCAATAAAAAATTCTATTCTATTCTATCTTTCAACTGTTTATTTTAGATTGCTAGCTTTCCACATATCTTGAACTTCAGATAAAAAAGATAAATATAGGTAAAATGGATTTGTGGAAATCAAGGCCACAAGAAAAAAAATTAGGAGAACTGTGCTAATACAGTCTTGAAGAAGAAGTGGGGACAGGAGGGAGAGATATGATTGAAATATATGAAAACAAAATACAGACCATCCTTAGAGTTGAAAACCAATTGAATGAATGAGAAAAGTAGTAGTATGAATGAGAAAAGAAAGATGGTGTATAAATATACTGCTATGCTCAGGTTGAACATACCAGGCATGAAAATTAAATGACAAAAAGGCAGATCATAGACTGGCAGAAAAAGGAACCTACTAGTTTGACTAAAAGTCAAGAGTTTGAATAATGAACTCTCTGAAAAGGCAAAAATAGGACTGCTCATAAGGTCTTTGTTGAAAAAAAAAAAAGATAGATTGTTCAAATAGTCTCAGTAGATATTTTAGGGTCACAGAAATTCCGGCTAACTTCTGGACTAGCCCAGAACACTCATAGTACAATCAAGAATTACTTGGAACAATATAATGTCTGAATGAAGGCAGCAGAATTCATTTATTTTCAATGGTTTAGCAAAAACAGATTTAGAAAGCAACCATGAAAAGGTTCTAACTGTGGTCAGGGTTGTTTCCAAACTGAAATCTGACCTTCAGAAGAGTCAGTGGACATCATAAGGCTGTCTTTAATAAGAAATTGTGTATCACACTTTCAGCTTTTTTTCCCTTGCTGTTATAAAAATTATTTCACAATGGGATTCTGTGTTAAATGAGTTTTAAAATGCTATCATTTAAATCACATCTTGTGCAGATAAATATTTATTAGATTATAAATATGTTTTGCAAACCATGGTTAATCCTCTGCGGGCAAGAAGCTATGTAAATCCATTTTATGGGCATGGATCCATTTTACCCCTGTCGTTCCCAGAAATCTAACAAGGCAGCATATAAATGCAAATGAAAACACATATTTGACAGTTCTGTCTGCAGAACACTTTTCCGTTTGTGCTTGCAACTGAGTAATTAACCTCAGACCTCTATGTCCCTCCCTTTGGGATGAGTTGTAAAATGGCTATTAGTGCCCCAAATTCTTGGCTTACTGATAGCTATTATATGGATTGAAACAGTATAAAAAACAGTAAAAATAAAGTGGCTGACTTCGCTGGTATGGACATGTCCAGAGAAAAGCAACGTACACCATAGCCAAGACTGCCTATCAACAGTCAATGGCTGGTGAACTTGCAGGCATCTGAAAAAGAGATGGCAAGACACATCAACAAAGATATGCAAGCTGCCATGAAGAAAGATTGTGAGCCACAGACCAGCACTTTGCTGACTGTGCAAAATTGCACTCAATCATCGGAAAAGTGGACCCTGCACCTGTGGGAATATGCTAGGAGGAGGAGGGAGGGGGAAGGGGGAGGGGGAAGGGAACGAGGAGGAGAAGAAGAAAGAGGAGGAGGAGAAGAAGAAGAAGAGGAAGAAGAAACAGTACACATAAAGTGCAAAAAGAAATCAACTATACAGTGATACCTTGTCTTACAAACTTAATTGGTTCCAGGATGAGGTTCTTAAGGTGAAAAGTTTGTAAGACGAAACAATGTTTCCCATAGGAATCAATGGAAAAACGATTAATGCGTGCAAGGCCAAAATTCACCCCTTTTGCCAGCCGAAGTGCCCGTTTTTCCGCTGCTGGGATTCCCCTGAGGCTCCCCTCCATGGGAAACCCCACCTCCGGACTTCTGTGTTTTTGCAATGCTGCAGGGGAATCCCAGCATTGGAAAAACAAGCACTTCATTTGCAACGGAAGTCTGGAGGTGGGGTTTCCCAGCAAAGGGAGCATCAGTGAAATCGCAGCATCGCAAAAACACCGAAGTCCTTGAAACCCCACCTCCGGACCTCTGTGTTTTTGCGATGCTCCGATTTCACTGATGCTCCCCTCGCTGGGAAACCCCACCTCCGGACAAAAACAGGTGCTTCGCTGGCAATGGAAGTCCGGAGGTGGGGCATCCCAGTGGCGGCGGCGGGTTTGTAAGGTGAAAATAATTTGTAAGAAGAGGCAAAAAAATCTTAAACCCCAGGTTTATATCTCGAAAAGTTTGTATGACGAGGCGTTTGTAAGACGAGGTATCTCTGTACAGCTTTATTGTCTGTTTGGTAGATTATAGCACAGGATCCAATGTTGATCTGTCAAAGAACGCTACAGCATTCACTCAAGCTTACTTTTATTTACTTATTCACAATACCAAATCAAGAAAGGCCATTCTGATGATAAGCCATGATCAGGTATTTACCGCAGTCAAATAATGACCTAAAGATTTTGAAGTTTAGTTTATCTGCAGAGTTCCTCAGTGTAACCTTTAGGTAACAAGATACAAAAGTAATTTTCCTAAATTCTGAAGAGCACTAACATTTCAATATTTCCCCTTATCTATTGTCAAGGCTGTTTATGAGACATACAAAGAGAGAGAGAGAGAGAGAAAGACAAGGGGGAGAGAGAGTATGTATAATCATAACACACACACATGTAGTTATAAACTGACTAAATCCTGATCAATAACAATAACACAGCAATAAGCTGTAATAAAAACTGCTACTAATACTACAATACCAAACTATATTTTTCATTTAAAATTTCATTGAGATAGATGACTGTGAAAGATAACAAGGGGCATGTTTATTTATTATATTTATTTATTTATTTATTAGATTTGTATGCAGCCCCTCTCCATAGACTGTTACTGGTCATCTATTCCTCTGTCCCTTGCTCCATTTTATAAACTTGCCTTCTGCTGAAAGGCTGCAAAACTTTTTGTCCAGAGTCAGAATAGAAACATAGAAACATAGAAGATTGGCCGCAGAAAAAGACCTCATGGTCCATCTAGTCTGCCCTTATACCATTTCCTGTATTTTATCTTAGGATGGATATATGTTTATCCCAGGCATGTTTAAATTCAGTTACTGTGGATTTACCAACCACGTCTGCTGGAAGTTTGTTCCAAGCATCTACTTCTCTTTCAGTAAAATAATATTTTCTCACGTTGCTTTTGATCTTTCCCCCAACTAACCTCAGATTGTGGCCCTTGTTCTTGTGTTCACTTTCCTATTAAAAACACTTCCCTCCTGAACCTTATTTAACCCTTTAACATATTCAAATATTTCGATCATGTCCCCCCTTTTCCTTCTGTCCTCCAGACTATACAGATTGAGTTCATTAAGTCTTTCCTGATAAGTTTTATGCTTAAGCCCTTCCCCCATTTTTGTAGCCCGCGTTTGGACCTGTTCAATTTTATCAATATCTTTTTTTAGGTGAGGTCTCCAGAACTGAACACAGTATTTCAAATGTGGTCTCAGCAGCACTCTATACAGCGAGATCACAATGTCCCTCTTCCTGCTTGTTATACCTCTAGCTATGCAGCCAAGCATCCTACTTGCTTTTCCTACCGCCTGACCACACTGCTCACCCATTTTGAGACTGTCAGAAATCACTACCCCTAAATCCTTCTCTTCTGAAGTTTTTGCTAACACAGAACTGCCAATACAATACTCAGACTGAGGATTCTTTTTCCCCAAGTGCATTATTTTACATTTGGAAACATTAAACTGCAGTTTCCACTGCTTTGACCACTTATCTAGTAAAGCTAAACCGTTTGCCATATTACAGACGCCTCCAGGAATGTCAACCCTATTGCACACTTTAGAGTCATCGGCAAATAGGCAAATCAATAATAATAACATTGTATATAGCAGTGGTGAAATCTAATTTTTTTAACTACCAGTTCTGTGGGCATAGTGTGGTGTGGCTTGGTGTGTATGTCAGGGGAAGAATACTGCAAAATCTCCATTCCCTCGCCACTCCAGGGGAAGGATACTGTAAAATCTTCATTCCTTCCCCACTTCTGGAGAAGTGGTATTTTCCAGTTCTCTGAACTACTCAAAATTTCTACTACCAGCTCTCTGAACTACTCAAAATTTCCACTGCTGGTTCTCCAGAGCCTGTCAGAACCTGCTGGATTACACCACTAGTATATAGTCTTGTATTACAGTACAGGAAATAATTATTCATGTGGTATCTTAAAAATGCTATCCTGCAAGGAAGCAAATTATAGACATACTGTATCTCAAATTATTCCATATATATGTCTGTATTCCTTAGAGAGAATTGCCTGCTTCCATTACTTTGCTACCAAAACACTACAATAGATACTTATCTAGTTTGTTTGGCCAAACGCCTATAAGTGAAGCCAAAAAAAATAAATAAATGCCCAAGTCTGCAGAGTAAATTTTGAACTAAGCAACACTATCTTCTTACATATGTAGATTATTTTTCCTAAGGATTCTTCTAAGATGTAACTCTCTCATGCTAAGTATCTGTATCTGATATTAAAACATCATAAATATCCAGAATTCCCAATTAAACTGCACACCAGGAATGTTATTCAGAGACAGAAGAAAGGCTGGGCTTCAGTTAAAGCTTCTGCATGTACTCCTTGTTCTCTTCATCTGGGTCTTTTGAACTCTGCATCAAGTGTGCAAGCTTTAGTTCTGAACAATTCAATACAGTTATCCTGAATATGTTATATTCAGGTGTGTGTGTGTGTGTGTGTGTGTGTGTGTGTGTGTGTGAAGATGAGTTTAAATAAAAGTTTGCCAGGCAAAATAAAACCCTGCCCTAATTAATAAAAGAGTCGGTACATCTCAGGAGTAAATATTCATATCATCAACAGCAACGATTGGTTGTAAATGATTTTGCTACTGGTTTGCTTGTGTGCATGTGCAGAAGTGTCCCGGGTGGATGGGCGGAGCTTCCCACCGCCAGCGCTACCGGTGATCAATGGGGAATGGCAAAAATATAGATTTTTCAATGACTCTTTCCTGCCACCAAGTGGTTTGTCTGAATTTTTGTAGGCTACACATCAGCCCTGGTTTTAGAGACCAAAAAGGTGCAGAAAATAATCAAGGACTTGAAATACTTTCCTTTTGTTTCAGAAAAACTGAAGAAAAAGGAAGCGGTGGTTTTTTTTAAACCTTTCATAACAACAGTTAGATCATTTGACAACGCACTGTAGTAGTACTATGAGAAATTAAGTAAAGTTTACTCTCCTGAGCTATTATAACTCTACTGAAATGCCAGGTAATCGAGCATGCCCTGCAGTGCTTAGTGGGAGCATGTGACTGGAAAGAAGATACTAGACAAATGGAGTTCAGTATCCAATCAAGAAAGACAACTCTAATCCATATTGCTACTATTTGTACCATATAATATCTCTCTAACTTTAGAACAATGTAAGAAGTCTAAAGTTTTTTTGAGACAGCACTCATAGACTATGACTGAGGGAGGGTTGTTAATTGCTCACCTGTCTTAATCATCTGCCATTCTTCAAATGAACCTTTGGCCAATTTGTAATACAGTGTTCCTTCGATTTTTGCGGGGGATGCGTTCCGAGACCCCCCGCGAAAGTTGAATTTCCGCAAAGTAGAGATGCGGCAGTAAATACACTATTTTTCGCTATGAACAGTATCACAAGCCTTCCCTTAATACTTTAAACCCCTAAATTGCAATTTCTCATTCCATTAGCAACCATTTAGATTATTACTCACCATGTTTATTTATTAAAGTTTATTTAAAAAAATGTTTTTTAAAGGCAGATGAAAGTTTCTCAATGACATATGACATCATCGGGCAGGAAAAACCGTGGTATAGGGGGGGAAACTGCAAAGTATTTTTTAATTAATATTTTTGAAAAACCGTGGTATAGACGTTTCGCGAAGTTTGAACCTGCGAAAATCGAGGGAACACTGTATTGCTATTTGCACCAACAGGAGAGGGACTAAAAATGTCAAAGCCATAACAGCAGCAGAAACATTTTTATTTATTTATTTATTCATTCATTTGTCCAATACACAAATACATAGGAAGAAAAATAGACATGTAGTAATACAGTGTTCCCTCGATTTCCGCAGGGGATGCGTTCCGAGACCGCCCGCGAAAGTCGAATTTCCGTGAAGTAGAGATGCGGAAGTAAATACACCATTTTTGGCTAGATACATTGATTCTCATACAGAGCAGAATGAGAAAGGGGCGAGAAATGACATTCCCTGTTAGTGTCACTGGAGCCCTGAATAAACTTTCCTCATGAAAAAATATTATTCTGGTCCAGGGGTAGGTATAGTGGGCTCTTCTATGACTTGTGGACTTCAACTCCCAGAATTCCTGAGCCAATCATGCTAGCTCAGGAATTCTGGGAGTTGAACTCCACATGTCATAGAAGAGCCAACTTTGCCTACCTCTCTCCTGGTCAATCGAGTTCTACCTTTTGTCCCACCCAGACCCTCAAGGACCTGCATTACAATCATTACCCCAAAAATTGATTTAAAATTGTAATATTGAAATTGCCTCTGGAATTGAGTAGCTATTCACCAGGTGAACCTTGCAAATAAATTTAGCAGCAACAAGGGTGGAAGAGCTGTTGCGTTACCTTTTCAGCCCTACAGTTGTTTAGGCCCATACTAGTCAGGGAGGGAAGCTTTCCATCAATATGTGGTTGCTGCTGTTGCTGCTGCTGCTCCCGCTGGATTTGTTCTCTCATCTTTCGAGCCTCCTGAATTGCTTTCATTACAGTGTCCTGGTCCCCAAATAGGGCAGGTGAGTTAAGACTCGAAAGGATGTCTAGGAAAAAAGGGATTGTTGTTAACAGAGTGCATTAAAATATCCTCTTTTCAAGAGATGGATACACAGACACATAGACACACAGATACACACACACTCATTGTAATTTCAGCTGCTGCGCATATTAAAGCCTGTATCTTTAATATTAAAATGAATAGCAATTTTAGATTTGGGCAACAGCTGTAATTTTGTTTTCCATCCTGAGCTATGTTCAATCAGAGATAACCTCTCCTGAAGCAATTAACAAAAATTATTATTATATTAATGATTTAATCAAAACATTTGATGCCTTTTGAAGGGAGAATTTCAGTGTATTTTTCAATCCTAGTGCAAAGGATCAAATTGCACCTACACGTTTTTTTGCTTTGTATTCGTAAATTTATTTCATTAACTGACATTCATGAAAAATTCATATTATGTTTTCTTACAGAGGTTAATATTTCCAAGTACTAACTGATATAACAGATTGCTGTTTCATTTATTTTTCTATTATGAAGCTGACAAGTTCGACCCAAAACTATTGTTAACCCCAAATGTTAACTACGTTCAAACATGAACCTTGTAGTATATAAAAAAAATAAGTCCAGTTCAGTTTTTATCACAATAATCAGTGATTGGGGACGAGGGAAAAAAGAAGAAAAAGTTATTATCTTTTAGAAAGCATCTAATGAAACAACTTTTGAAATGGAGAATGAGGTACAACTATGGTGCAAACTTTCTACAAGGCTCTTTTAAATCTAATGTGTATTTTGAATAATTTTGGATGGTTGTAACCACGAAATGGCATTTTACAGCATACTGTATCATTGTGCAGTATCACTACAATATAAACTCAAAGCTGCAAATAAATTGAAACAATATATTTTAATTCCAGCTTTGATCAGTGTATAGGGATAATAATAATAATAATAATAATAATAATAATAATAATAATAATAATAATAATAATAATAATAATAATAATTTATTAGATTTGTATGCCGCCCCTCTCCGAGGACTCGGAGCAGAATAAATACTTGGTACTTCCACTGGTGTGTTCAATTATATAAAGGATTAAATGTCAATGTTTCAATCAAAGCATAACAACAGTTTAATGTGGAATATATAAACTACAATTAAGGTAGGTTTCTTGAGACTTTAGATTGATCAGGATAACATTTGATTTGGTTTCAATATCTATGGATTATGCAGTGTGCCTTTTGGATAATTGTTTTGTGGGGTGCTTAGAAATTACTCCTTCTACGAGACAGCAAAAGCAAGCATCAAAGTTGATTAAAACTTTACATTCCAGCTTCTGCAGACCTAATGAAATATTAATAATTAATAATGTGCCAACAAATCAGTATCATTTCTGAGCAACCACATAGGTTTTCTCCAGGATGAATTGGCTCTAACCTGATCCTTCAAATCTTCCAAAAGTGTACCCATTACTGTCCATCTTACTGATGGCCTTCTCTTTCTTTCCACCTTTCCTAGTATCAGAGCCTTCTCTAGACCAGGGGTCCCCAAACCCTGGGCCACAGCCCACTATTGGGCCAGGGCCTATTTGGAACCTCATGCATGTGCAGCTCAGTTTACCCAAATGGGGCTGCACGCATGCTTGTGCTCACCAGCACATTGCAAGTGGAGCTGTGCATACATGCGCTTGCCAGCTCACTGTTCATGCAGCCCAGTTTCCCTTCCTCTCCACAGCTGGACCGCCAAGTTGCAAAGTTTGGGGACTGCTGCTCTACAGGTCTTCACATAATAAGTCTGAAGTAGAATAATTTCAGAGTGGTCATTTGTGCCTTACGTGAAACCCTGGAGATTGTTCACCGATTCAGGTTTTTGTTTTGTCGGCTATCCATGGTATTCTCAGGAGTTTTCTTCAACATCAACATTCAAAAGTGTCAATACTCTTTCAAACTGACTTCTTCAAAATCCAGTGTTCACTTCCATTAAGTATCCTAGAGAATATCATTGCCTGCACTATTCTGATCTTTGTAGATATAGACATAACAAGTCATCTGAATATTTTTCCCATTATGCTGCTATTCTGCATATAGTCTGCAGCATATCTAACAGTTATTCCTTGACTGTTGACTTTTGATCCTAAACTGGTGGATGGCTTCTGCCCTTTAACAGATTCATTGCTTATTCTAAATTTGATTGTTGTGACTATTGTCATTAGTTTGGTAATCTTTATATTTAATTTTAGTTCCAATTTTTCACTGCACACCTTGATTTGTTTTATTAGAGTTTTCAGATTATTCACACTTTCAGTAGTATCTTTATTATTTACTTGTTTGTCTACCAAGGTTGGAAATGGTTAGCATTTGGACCAGGAAAATACCCTAAATGAAGTCAGTCATAAACCAATCTCCACAGAGTTATTCATGATATTTTTGCTTTTGATGCTACTTATTACTGTGACTTTTTAGATTTTTATCTGTTTTGCATCAGCTGACTTATTTACCACTGTGTGCTGCCCAAAGTCCCCTTTGGGGCAGATGGGTGCATAAATAAATTTGAATAATAAATAGATAAAATGTCTGTGCCAATAAATTGAGATTTGAAGCTCATATGTGACAATTCAAGCTACACCTTTTGGCCCCCCTGTTGACAATTTGGCGTCCTTGGGCGTCCTCCTCGATCCACAGCTCACATTAGAGAACCATCTTTCAGCTGTGGCGAGGGGAAGGTTTGGCCAGGTTTGCCTGGTGCACCAGCTGCAGCCCTATTTGGACTGGGACTCACTGCTCACAGTCACTCATGCCCTCATCACCTCGAGATTCGACTACTGTAATGCTCTCTACATGGGGCTACCTTTGAAAAGTGTTTGGAAACTTCAGATCGTGCAGAATACAGCTGCGAGAGCAATCATCAGCTTCCCCAGGTATGCCCATGTTACACCAACACTCCGCAGTCTGTATTGGTTGCCGATCAATTTCCGGTCACAATTCAAAGTGTTGGTTATGACCTATAAAGCCCTTCATGGCATCGGACCAGAATATCTCCGGGACCGCCTTCTGCCACACGAATCCCAGTGACCGATTAGGTCCCACAGAGTTGGCCTTCTCCGGGTCCCGTCGACTAAACAATGTCGTCTGGCGGGTCCCAGGGGAAGAGCCTTCTCTGTGGCGTCCCCGACTACCTGGAACCAGCTCCCCCCAGAGATTAGAACTGCTCCCACCCTCCTTGCCTTCCGTAAACTCCTTAAAACTCAGCTCTGCCGTCAGGCATGGGGGAATTGAGGCATTCCCCCCTCCCATGGGCCTATACAATTTATTTATGGTATGTCTGTGTGTATGTCTGGTTTAATAATGGTTTTTTTTAATGTTTTTTAAAATTTATTAGATTTGTTGTGAATTGTTCTATTGTATGTTGTGAGCCGCCCCAAGTCTACGGAGAGGGGCAGCATACAATTCTAATAAATAAATAAATAAATTTTTGTGTCCAGAAAAAATTGCCTTTAAGTTACAGTAAGAAAGTTTTTCGAAAGAGGATAGAAGTGCTGCCAATGTCTCCAGGGAACAAGTAGCAACTATATGAACCCAGGAAAAGATACAGCTTTAAGAAGGACCTCAGAGGTTTAATATGACCTTCTTAAAGAAGGCCATGCTTAATCTGAAACACCTTTTCAGCCTCAGATGCAAAGAACAGAACCTCTGTAGTTGTTGTAATGATGATTGATTATATTTAATATAGCTGCCCACTCCAGTGGTCTAGCCGAGCATGACTCAAAGAATTTATGGGGTTTTTTAAAAAAAAAAATCTTTAATTTACCCTTTAAGGTATATCGAAAGGACTACTTTCCATGTAAATCTACTGAGATGAAATAAAAATCAAAGGCCTGATAAAAATGAGAGTGTTTCCATGCAATAAATGTCAAACACCTTGTAAATGTTAAGAAACCTTGAATATACCTGATTTTGTGCATACACACACACACACAGAGAAGACTAGAGATTCCTCATCCCTATTTGAAACGACCCATATTTGTTCCCTTTTTGAGTACCTAGAGAAGATCCTCTTCCTAGAGTTGCGCCAATAGGACTGGGGATTCCGCTTTTATTGCCCACATTCACAGGGCTGGTTTTACACGTAGGGAAGAGGCTCTGCGTTGGCGACGTCGGGGATTTGACAGGTTCTGCTGTCTTGGGTCTAGCAGAGAGATTCAGTGGCTGTGCAGCATCATCCTAGAAGAGTTTAATGTAAATAATTATTAGAAGACAAATGAAGCACATTATCACTTAGGAAGCCACAGCTATTTTACACCTTCCAGACAATGCTGTATTTTCCTGCAATAATAACAAAAGAAGCTAATTATCTACACTCCTTGAAGATTCAATGAAAGGGAAACCTCATTAATTCTTCTGTGCTGTGCCTCTGTTTACATTAACTATGTGGCTAGATCGTTCTTTTTGACAAATTAAAATCTGAATTAGCTTGCATTACTGTTTAATTTCCTAATGTGTTTTCTGAGATCTAAATTAACCCAGGGCATTCACAAAGAATGATTTTTTAAAAAGTCTAACTAGCAATGTTGCAGTGTTTAACTGTGTCTGCTGGAAACTTCTTAAAGTACAATATGGCATGTATGTTAATAATATGCACATGAATAAGGGCAGCGTTAGGGTAAAAATTTTAAAAGAAGAACATTGGATGACTTAATTGTTTTAGTTTTATTTCTATATACTGTAGCTATGATTCTCTTGCCACTCCGTTTTATGAAAGATATTAGTACTCTGTACAAAACAGTTGGGTTTGCAATATATAAACAAGCTAACAATGAACAATACGTATTGAAATAGCTTTAAGATGTAGTTTTGCAAATTGCCATAAGAGGGAGCCAGAAAGCATGATTCTCTCTGTCTCTCTTCTCTCTCTATTCTTTCTGCTGATTCACTGAGACTGAGGTAGTAAGCTCTGTGTTCGATGGTAGTTTAATGTATTTGTAAGCTGCAATGTTTGTATGATATGTAAGACAAAGACAGGTTTGTAATATTATTATTGTATTGAGAAATATTGACTGATTTGAATGTGTATGACCAGACTATTTAACTTGACTGTACTATTTCTAAAGTAAACACTTTTTTATATAATTTAATGTATCTGTCTTGTATGACTGAATAATTACTCATATCTCTTGGATATCTGCTGGAATCCCACATTTTCTTCTGTGCATGTCCTTCATAACTCAAGGGTTCTGCAAATAAACACAAGACTTTTCAAATAAAGACTTTTCTAGACATGGTGGTCCCATTGAGCCCATTTTTCATCCTCCATAGGCTCTGGACCCTTTCCTGAAGTATGGGGAAGGTGAAAATGATCTCCACCTGCCCTCCAAAGGCTGAAAATCAGCTAACCAGTGCATACATGTATGCTGGAGCTGACATAGGGCAATGGCATGCGTGCCCTTTGATATCCTGCTAGATTTTTTTTTGAAAGAAATGAAGAAAAAAACATTCTATTGAAATTATATTTATTTATTAGATTTATGTGCCACCCATCATGTCTAGAAATCTAGCAGGATATCAAAGGGCACGCATGCCATTGCCCTATGTCAGTTCCAGCATACATGCACACACTGGTTAGCTGATTTTCAGCCTTTGGAGGGCAGGTGGAGATCATTTTCACCCTCCCCATACTTCAGGAAAGGGTCCGGAGCCTATGGAGGATGAAAAATGGCTCAATGGGCCTACTGGAAGTTAGGCCCATTGGGCCATTTTTGCCCTCTGTAGGCTTCAGAAAGTCTGGTAGGCTCCTTGGGCCATTTCTTTTCCATCCACAGGCTCTGGAGGCTTTCCTGAAGCCTGAGGAGGGCAAAAAACAGCCCAACCAGCCTACTGGAAGCTTGGAGGCTTCAGTGAGGTCTGCGCACATGTGTGGTGGGGCCAGTTTTGAATGCATTTTTGCCCTCCCCAGCCTTCAGGAAAGCCTCCAGAGCCTGTGGAGGACAAAAACAGGCTCAATGGGCCTACTGGAAGATAGGCCCATTGGGCCCATTTTTCACCATCCACAGGCTCTAGAGGCTTTCTTGAACCCTGGAGAGGGCAAAAAACAAATTCATGATTTTCAAATTATGACAGAGTGTTGCTCAGTTTGTGTAACTTCTGTGTAAGAGTTTTTGAACTGGATGCTATCAATAGGCCAATGATGCTCTGTTCTTCTAATCTTTTTATCTTCTAATCCAGGAGAGTAATAAGTACAATATTGTCCAGCCTCAGTATTCAACCAGGTGACAGAAAGCAAACTGAAATTAAACCCAAAAAGATTGAGGGTGTGTTGATTAAAAAAAAAGTTCTTTGAGTTGAAATAAAGTTTGCTCAGGGTAACTTTGTGTTTGCACAGAAAGAACAGTCTTTGCAGCTTATGGATGATCCCAAACTGTCCTTGAATTTATAAATGGTGGTTGTGTCAAGGAACTCTTTTCCAGCTGTGACTCTTCCTGAGTTAGTCAGATTTAATATCAATTACCTATACTTTCGATGTCAATCACCTTCATTATTGCATGTGGAAGCATTCTTGAAAAACACCTAGAAATTGTTATTGGTGCAAAATATGACAGCCAGATTAGAAAAACGATAGGGATGATATCAATCCTATATGGAAAAAACCATGATTAATAGTGATGGGTGAACTGAACCCGCACAATTCCGGTCCGTACCGAATTCTGCGACCGTTGGGTTCGCCCATCACTAATGATTAACTCACAGTTGCCGCTGGACCATACAAGGTTTTGGCCCTGACTTTCAAGACCTTAAACACTAAGTCCTGACTATCTGTCAGCCTTTTGAAGTATGCGAGTTCAGGAAAGAAATATCAGGAATGTTACTTTATTGTAGCGGTGATATCCAATTTTTTTTAAACTGTTGGTTCTGTGGGCATGGCAGGGGAAGAATATTGCAGAATCTCCATTCCCACCCCACTCTGGGGCCAGCCAGAGATGGTATTTACTGGTTCTTTGAACAATTCAAAAGTTCCGCTACTGGTTCTCCAGAACCTGCCAGAACCTGATGGATTTCACCCCTGCTTTATTGCCATAGAATAATCTTGAAAATCTGAGAGAGATTCTCTTGACCCTCTTAGGGTACCAAAGCAGGATCATCTTAATTTTTTTCTTCCCTTCCCTTCTAACTATCCTAAACTGATATTTACATAAAATACTGAATTCCTTCTTAAGGCTACTTCAGTATTCTGTTTTGCATAGGAACACAAATTATAAGAAACCTTCCTGGTCTTATCGATGAACCGCTTTGAAGATATTTTCAGTGCTAGAATTATATCCATTTGGTATGATAATTTTTCCTATGTGATTCCCAGATGAAGAATGTGCTCCCTAAGGAGATGGATTTGGCCCTTAAAACCTTTGGAGGTGCTAAAAGACATCTCTTCTGCCAAGCTTTTAACCATTAGACATAATTGTTCATTTATTTTGTTTTACTGAACATTGGGATTTTATCTGTATTTTGGTTTCATTGTCATGTACCTATAATTTATATTATTGTTGCCTTTTAAAGGGCAGATTTAAATCCAATAACTAAATAATTAAGACATTAGATTGAAGAACATCCATCAAAAAATCTGTTCTCCTACCGGTACTTTTGGAAACGCAAGAATGGAAAGAACTTGTTCTTTTGATCTAGTGTTCCTCTTTACAATACTACCTTTTGCTGTTCTTCAGAGAGCTTGTACCTGCTACGGAATCTGTTAGCAATCAGCTAGTCACAGCATTTTGGGGATAGCAGAATACTGAGTTTCTGTAATTAAAGTGAAAAGAACCTGGCAACCTGGCTTTTTCATTTAAAGTATGCCCAAAGCTGAGATATGCTAGATAGAAAGGTGCATCATCTATATTTTAGCAGGCAGAACTGAAGACTTCAAAGCTAAGAAATATATGAAAGAATACAATAATACTCTCTATTATCTTATCACTGGCATTTTTCTTGCTGTCAAAATTGCACACAGCACATCTTACAGCAGGAAATTTATTGAAAAGGGCAATTCAAAACTAAGCCATTTTTATAACACTGCATTTTCATGATAGTTTAGTTTTATTGTTATATAGGAATTATACCCTTCAGTGTTGGTAGTCCCATGTTTTCCCCAAAATAAGACATTCCCTGATAATAAGCCCAATTGGGCTTTTGGGTGCAAGGCAATAAGGCCAAGCGTTTATTTCATTGCTCATTCTTACTCAAATCAGACAGCACATTTCACATGAGCAATGAAGACATATGCAAAACTATATGACAACATTTCAGAATTCAATACAGGTACATAGATATTTCAGAGACAGGTTTCATACATTACACACAATATCTTTTGTCCAACAAATAGACCCACTATGTAGCTTGTTTGTCAGGCTGTAAATAGGCCTTTGGGAAGATCAACCAAATCAGACTTTCAAATAAGTCTGCCTTCAGAAATAAGCAAGGGTGCTACTCCATGCATGTCTGTGCAGAATTAAACAAGGGAATTACTTGAACAAATCTATTCTTTGCATATCTATTCAGAATGGGTCTTGCCCAATTTACTGCAGCTAAGCATAAATAAGATGGTAGTCACCTTATAGAAGATTAAACAATAACCTTTCCACGCAAATAATACAAGAGCATTTTTTAACACAAGCACACACACATACCCTTACAAAACCAACAATGTAAGCACTTTTTTCAAAATATGTAAAATAAGGATAAATTAGTATTTGCAGAGTGCAACAAGAATATACCTGTTCAAATGCAAATGGATTTTTTTGTCATTTTATCAAGCAAATAGTAAAAACCTATGATGAAATGGACAACTCAAACCTGAAGATTCAAGGAAATTAGCTAATTTTATTAATATCAAAAAATATTATGTTTCCAAATTCTTTCTTTCTTTCTTTCTTTCTTTCTTTTATTATTTGTACAAATAACTCAAAACAGCAAACGTATCCAACACACCTTCTCCCTCCTCTTATTTTGCCCACAACTGTGAGGTGAATTGGGCTGAAAAAGAGTGACGGGCCTAAGGTCACCCAGCTAACTTTCCTGGCTAAAATGGGACTTATACTCACAGTCTCTTACTTTCTTACTTGGTGGCTTAACCATTAGACCAAACTGGCTTTTTAATGAGGGGTCTTTATCCTTCATAGCATTATATTTTCCCATGTGAGATTGGCATCCAAACTGAGGGGGCTTTATGGATTCACAGCTACTGCTTAAAAATCAGGTAGTAGCCAAGAAGATCTTTGTACAGGTACTTTTGGTGTGACAGTAGCTCTCCTTCTGTGACCAGGAAGCCCTTCATTAATGCCTTCAGTCACCTCATAATGAGACTACTCTAGGGTGCTCTACATGAACCTGCATTTGAAGATAACTAAGATGCTATAGCTAGTCCAGAATGCATGGTGCATGAAATAATGGGCATATCATGGTATGTTCATGTATCCCAACTATTTTGAGAATTGCATGGGTTCAGTTCAATCTGTTGATTGTCACCTATAAAGACCTTCATGGCACAGGGCCAAGCTATTTAAGGGACTGCTGTCTTTATATGTTTCAACTAGTGAGATCAACTGGAATGGGCACACTCCAGAACCCATTGATTAAGGCAGCACCTTCTGCCGCACGAATCCCAGCGACCAGTCAGGTCCCACAGAGTTGGCCTTCTCTAGGTCCCGTTGATTAAACAATGTCGTCTGGCGGGACCTGGGGGAAGAGCCTTCTCTGTGGCGGCCCCGGCCCTCTGGAACCAGCTCCCCCCAGAGATTAGGATTGCCCCCATCCTCTTTGCCTTTCGTAAACTTTTAAAAACCCACCGGAACTGAGACATCTTCCCCAGGTCTATATAGTTTATGTATGGTATGTTGTGTGCATGATTTTTAAAAATCATTGTAAAACTTTGTAATATTAGATTTGTATTGTATATTGTTTGTTATTGTTGCTGTGAGCCGCCCCGAGTCTGCTGAGAGGGGTGGCATGTTCGCCTTAGACAAGGACAGAAACACCAGCCTGAAGATGACGAGTGAGACCTCGTCGAAACGTCCCCAGAAATATATATAGTGCAGCTCTCAGGCATGATAGATTATGAAGATTCTTGTTAGCATCCTGAATGTATTCTAACATACAATAGCAAATGAGGAAAATGGGTTTAGGTTTAGGTTTAGGTTTATTGGATTTATATGCCGCCCCTCTCCGCAAACTCGGGGCGGCTCACAACAATAATAAAAAAACAGTACAGTACACAATACCAAATCCAATGCCCACCCATCCAGATTCCAATTGAAATTAATAATCTCATAAAAAAACAAAAAACAAAAAAAAAAACAAAAAAAAAAACAGTATATATAAAAAACAGGCACACAGTCAATCAATCAACAAAACAACATGGGCAAGGGGGAGGTGTTTTAGTTCCCCCATGCCTGACGGCAAAGGTGGGTCTTAAGGAGTTTACGAAAGGCAGGGAGGGTGGGGGCAATCCTAATCTCAGGGGGGAGCTGGTTCCAGAGGGTCGGGGCCCCCACAGAGAAGGCTCTTCCCCTGGGTCCCGCCAGACGACATTGTTTAGTCGACGGGACCCGGAGAAGGCCAACTCTGTGGGACCTAACCGGTCGCTGGGATTCGTGCGGCAGGAGGCGGTCCCGAAGATATTCTGGTCCGGTGCCATGAAGGGCTTTATAGGTCATAACCAACACTTTGAATTGTGACCGGAAACTGATCGGCAGCCAATGCAGACTGCGGAGTGTTGGAGTGATATGGGCATACTTGGAGAAGCCCATAATTGCTCTCGCAGCTGCATTCTGCACGGTCTGAAGTTTCCGAACACTTTTCAAAGGTAGCCCCATGTAGAGAGCGTTACAGTAGTCGAGCCTCGAGGTGATGAGGGCATGAGTGACTGTGAGCAATGACTCCCGGTCCAAATAGGGCCGCAACTGGCGCACCAGGCGAACCTGGGCAAACGCCCCCCTCGCCACAGCTGAAAGGTGTTTTTCTAATGTGAGCTGTGGATCGAGGAGGACGCCCAAGTTGCGGACCCTCTCTGAGGGGGTCAATAATTCCCCCCCCAGGGTAATGGACGGACAGATAGAATTGTCCTTGGGAGGCAAGACCCACAGCCACTCCGTCTTGTCTGGGTTGAGTTTCAGTTTGTTGACACCCATCCAGGCCCCAACAGCCTCCAGGCACCGGCACATCACTTCCACTGCTTCGTTGACTGGACATGGGGTGGAGATGTACAACTGGGTATCATCGGCATATTGATGATACCTCACCCCATGCCCTTGGATGATCTCACCCAGCGGTTTCATGTAGATATTAAATAGCAGGGGGGAGAGGACCGACCCCTGAGGCACCCCGCAAGGGAGAAACCTCGGGGTCGACCTCTGACCCCCCACTAACACCGACTGCGACCGACCGGAGAGGTAGGAGGAGAACCACTGAAGAACAGTGCCTCCCACTCCCAACCCCTCCAGCCGGCGCAGAAGGATACCATGGTCGATGGTATCGAAAGCCGCTGAGAGGTCAAGGAGCACCAGGACAGAGGGACAAGCCCCTGTCCCGGGCCCGCCAGAGATCATCCATCAACGCGACCAAAGCAGTTTCCGTGCTGTAGCCGGGCCTGAATCCAGACTGCTGAGGACCTAGATAATCGGCTTCATCCAAGGACCGCTGGAGTTGAAGTGCCACCCACCTTCTCGACAACCTTCCCCATGAAGGGAAGGTTGGAGACTGGACGGTAGTTATTAAGCACGGCTGGGTCCAGGGAAGGCTTCTTGAGGAGGGGGCGCACAACCGCCTCCTTATAAAGTGGCGGAAAGGACCCCCCCCCCAAGGAGGCGTTGACAATCTCCTGGACCCAGCTCCGTGTCACCCCTCGACTGGCCGAAACCAGCCAAGAGGGACACGGATCCAGTAAACAGGTGGCGGAACTCACAGCTCCAATGGCCTTGTCCACTTCATCAGGTGTCACCAAGTCAAACTCCCCCCCAGACAGATGGACAAAGACGTTTAGCCCCAGTCACCTCGACTGACTCATTGTCAGTCGACTCTGTTTCACAATTGGAGTCGAGGTCGGCCCGGATCCGAGCGATTTTATCAGCGAAAAACGAATGTATTATGGCAAATTAACAAATGAAGATAATGAATGTATTATGGCAACATGCAATAATGACAACATGCAGTGACCAATCAATAGTTTAATGAAATTAAACAGATGTTCTTGTAGACAAAATTATTATTTTTTATATATTCTGACAGGACAAAACACATCTTTCAGTAATAGCAACAGAAGCAGTTCCTTTAAAAATGAGGAAAACCTGTCCTTGTTTCATCCAGATGGCCTCTTTCTGTATAATAGCAATAGCACTTAGACTTCACAGTGTTTTACAGCCTTCTCTAAGCGGTTTACGGAATCAGCATATTGTCCCCAACAATCTGGGTCCTCAGAAGGATGGGAGGCTGAATCAACCTTGAGCTGGTAAGAATTGAACTGCTGGCAGGGGGGCAGAATTAGCCTGCACTATTTCATTCTAACCACTGCGCCACCACGGCTCTATAATAATATAAATTCATGCTTACATACAGTATCCTTATGTCAAATGAAGCAATGCTAAAAAAGGACAGGGAATCGAGAAGTCCTCTGCATGCAGCTGGAATATTCAGGAGAACAAACTAAGTCAATACCTTAATTTGAGTTACAGGGCTGGTCCCTCTCTTTTCGTTTTTCATCCCAGTTGGTGAGAGCGTCCCTGTCGTATTTGGCGGTTGAGGCGTGGAAGGCATCTTGGTGCCAGGCGATACCTGCATGGTGGCCAACTGAGCGGCATAGAGTTGCTGCAAAACAAGAAGAGCTTTTCTCGTTTAGGAGCCCTGGAGCAGAGATTCCTAAGTGTATTTTGTGTTCCTGGACCTGGACCGTCACACCCTCTAACCAGCATGATGAAAGGTATGGACCCTTCTGGATTAAGGGGCACAAGGGGAAAAAAACCCTAACAAACTCTGGGCATCATACCAACAATTTTGATTTTAATGCCTTTGATTAACATTTTGATTTTAATGCCTTGCAATGTTTTTTCTGACTTGAAGATCTACAATTGCAGGTAGTCTTTGACCTACAACAATTCATTTACAATGAATTGAAAAAAGTGACTTATCACCATTTTTCACTTTTATGACCATTATAGCATCCCCGTAGTCACATGACCAAAATCCAGATGCTTGGCAACTGACTCATATTTATGAAGACTGCAGTGCCCCAGGGTCACGTGATCATCTTTTGTGACCTTGCATGAAATCCACCTAGATCTGGCATCACCAGTCTTTCTAGTCTGTTCATTCTAAATTCAGCTACTGTGTCACAAAGACCCTACTCAGAGAGAATACATAACGTAAGAATTTGCTAAATTAAAGATTTCGATGAAAACTGTGGCTGTTGCTCCTCCGATCCCAGTCTTTTTCATGCACAGAAATCACATGCTCTATAGTTTGTTTGTTTGTTTGTTTGCAAACAAAATATATTTTGAAGAGCGTTCAGAAAGATTGTGCAGAATACAGCTGGGCGAGCAGTCATGGGTCTGCCTAGGTACGCCCATGTTTCTCCGGCACTCCACAGGCTGCAATGGTTTCTGAACGCAATTCAAAGTGTTAGTTATGACCTATAAAGACTTGCATGGCATTGGACCAGATTACTTACACATGAGTTCCAGCGACCGGTCAGAATCCACTGAGTCGGCCTTCTCCAGATCCCGTCAACTAGACAATGCGCATTGGCGGGACCTAGGGGAAGAGCCTTCTCTGTGGGGGCTCTGGCCTCTGGAAACAGCTCCCCCCAGGAGATTTGTACTGCCCCCTCCCTCCTCGCCTTCCACAAGAGCTTGAAGACCCATTTGTGCCAACAGGCCTGGGGCCATTAGATATCAGCCCCTGGCCGATGAATGGAATGTATGCTTGATTGTTTGAATAAAAGTGATTGATTTTTTTGAAAAGTAATATTTTTTTTCCCCAAAAAAAATAAACTGATTGATTTATAAGAAACTGAGATTTTAGACTCATTAATTTAATTTTTAAATTGGATTTAAGATATTTACTTCTTTTTTATATGTTTTAAGCCGCCTTGAGTCCTCAGAGAGGGGCAGCATATAAATGAATGAATGAATGAATGAATGAATAAATAAATAAATAAATAAACAAACAAACAAACAAACAAATAAAATAATAAACAAACAAACAAATACTATATTCCTAGTATCGTTTTTTATTAATTTCAAAGACAAGAATATTATTGATGAGCAATTTCAAAGTTCCTAAGTATATTATTTTATAGACAAGCTACAGTGGATTACCAATAATAGAAGAACACAATTCTGGGGCGAAATGTGATCTTGTGAGAAAGAGGACATATATTTATATAGCTGGGTCTGTGCTTATTTGTTTATTTTTAAAAAGTTGTGCTTCTCTTTTCCTTATATAGTTTATATTGCTGTGACAAATGCCACGATCCATCTACAGACACTCTTTACTTGGGAACAGAACACTGAAGGGGTAGGCAATGTTTTCTCAGTTTACGACTTTTATTAACAAAATGTGTTCCCTGCCATGATTCAGATGTCACGTCTTGCCCCAAGAACAAGCCAGAATGTACCTAAACTGAAGGTTCCATTTTCTCACTTTGTCTTCTTCAAGGCATATCTCAGATCTCCTTGTGTCAGCTGTGTTATGTGAGAGAGTCTTTAGACATACTTAATAAGGATTCAGAAAAGAAAGTGCATGACCAAATGAACTTTTATACTTTGGGCAAATTTATCCAAGAATGTCAAAGCAAGGCACTGAGTCATTCTCAGACCAAGAGCAATATTTTTCAGAGGCAATTTATCCTCAAATAAGGCAACATGTCGATCATGATCTCAAGAGACACAAGGCTAAAACAGAATCACACAGAGCCTTCTATATCACTATTCATTATGAAATTCACTTCATATAACCTGGTTTTCAGGATCATGAAATATGTAATTGTTAAGTAGTCCAGAATTTCAAAGCATTTTATAGCCTTGCAAAGAGATACTCTTTTGTTGACTAAAAAATAACCCTCATTTCAGTGTTTTGCATAATGGCTGTATTCTGCTGTTTGGTGAAGAACTGTGATTATATTAGCCACTGGCAATGTACCCTCTAAGGTGCACAGCTACGCGGCTGCATACCCAACCCCCCCCCCCGCGCACCCTTTTCCAAGGCTGCGCAAGGAGCCGCGACTGCCCCCGCCCCCCAGGGCCTCCAGCCCCCTCCCGCCCCTGGCTTATCGACACTGCCCCCCGCCCACCCAATCCGCCCCTCTTTTTCCTCCTCTGCTTCCCACCTTAGGGTGCGGCTCCTCCCGCAGCAGTGGCTGCAGTGGCGCTGGCGGCTGCGGCTTCTCGTCCTCCTGATCCGGGCCGCTAGCCGCTCCGAATGCTTTGGGAATGCCCGCCCCCACCCCCTCTCACAGTCCCTTTGCCGAGAGCGCTTTCGTCCCGGCTGTCAGCAAAGGGGCTGCAGGAGAGGCGGGGCAGGCATTTTTCTCACACCAGAGGCCGGCGAAGATTAGTTTGAATGTCAGGCACACACTCCCCATCCTCTTGCCAGCCCGCCCGGAACATTCAAACTAAGAAAAACCTTCGCCGGCCTCTGCAGAGAAGAAAGGAAGAGAGAGAAAGAAAGAACAAGAGAGAGAGAGAGAGAGAGCAACAGGCAGAGCAAGATAGAGAGAAAAGGAGAAAGAGAGAGAGAGAGAAAGAGGGAGGAGAAAGAGAGATAGCAAGAGAGAGAGAACAAGAGAGAGAAAGTGTGTGTGAGAGAAAGAAAACAAGAGAGAAAGAGTGTGTGAGAGAAAGCAAGAGAGAGAGAAAGAAAGAAAACCAGAGAGAGAAAGAGAACAAGAGAGAGAGAGAGACAGAGCAACAGACAGAGCAAGATAAAAGGAGAGAGGGAGACAGAAAGTGAGAAAAAGAGAGAGAGAGCAAGAAAGAAAGAGAGAGAGAGGAGAGAGGAATGAAGAGAGTGAGAGAGAGAAAGAAAGCAAGAGAGAGAGAGAAAGAGAGAAAGCAAGAGAGAGAAAGAAGAGTGGAAGGAAGAGAGAGAGAAATGATAGAAAAAAGCAAGAGAGAGAGAGAAAGAGAGAAAGCAAGAGAGAGAAAGAAGAGTGGAAGGAAGAGAGAGAGAAATGATAGAAAAAAGGGGAGAAAAAAGAGAAATGAGAAAATGATTGAGGCAGAGAATGACAGGAAAGAGCGAGAAACAGAGAGACACGTGACTCTTGATTTAAAGCATATGGTAAAAGCACTTAAATAATAACAGAGAAAAACCCCCAGCCCTCACCTGTTCTTATTAATAGTTATGTTTTTTGGTTTTGCTGGTTGTTTTAGTTTTAATAGTAATAGATTTTGGTTTTGTTTTATTATTAATTTATTTTAATAAAAAAGAACGTATTTATTTATTTATTTATTTATTTATTCATTTATACATACATGCATGCATACATGCATGCATACATGCATGCATACATACATACTTCTATGCCACCCGGTCCCAAGGGGACTGCCGCTCAGACACTATACTTTTCCGCCCACACCAAAAAAAAAATTAGAGGGAACATTGGCCACTGGCACTCAATCTAATTTCAGTGACTAAAATAGTGATCAAGGTTCCACATGCATATTTACATTTGATACTTCAACAGAAATATTTTCCATTGCAATGTTAACTTCACAGCTCTTCGTAACAGCTCTTCGTAGCTCTTTTAAGCTACTACAACATCATTAATTTTATCATGGGTTAATCATCTCTGAATGTCAGGAGTCTTAACTGCTGTTTTCAGAGCAATTTTTAATTTTTAATAGTTGTACCTTCTCCTACTGTATTTTTATTGGTTCATAAAATACCAATCATAGTTCATGGTTGGTGCAATAATATTTTCAGAACAAATAAATAAAACCTGCTTTTGCTTTACATTTGAGGCAAACTCTGAAACAATAAGTGATGATAGACACTGAAGAATCTCTGGAGGATTGTCTATTAAACATTCTATGTGAATTAATCTATATATTTGTGCGTGTATATATGTGCGTATGTCAAATGTTTTAGCCAAAAGGTGACATTTTATAAAGAAAAAAAATAAACTTGTAGATGCGATTTAGTTGAATTCTGAAATTAAATGTGGGAATCATGTTTATTTATTGTTTGATACTATAGAAACATAGAAACATAGAAGACTGATGGCAGAAAAAGACCTCATGATCCACCTAGTCTGCCCTTATACTATTTTCTGTATTTTATCTTAGGATGGATATATGTTTATCCCAGGCATGTTTAAATTCAGTTACTGTGGATTTATCTACCACGTCTGCTGGAAGTTTGTTCCAAAGATCTACTACTCTTTCAGTAAAATAATATTTTCTCATGTTGCTTTTGATCTTTCCCCCAACTAACTTCAGATTGTGTCCCCTTGTTCTTGTGTTCACTTTCCTGGACCTTATTTAACCCTTTAACATATTTAAATGTTTCGATCATGTCCCCCCTTTCCCTTCTGTCCTCCAGACTATACAGATGGAGTTCATTAAGTCTTTCCTGATACGTTTTATGCTTAAGACCTTCCACCATTCTTGTAGTCCGTCTTTGGACCCATATCCCATATATTAAAGTTAGAAGGGTATAATAAGGACTAATACACAACAGCAACAAGACTAACTTAAAAAATTAGAAAAGGAACAAGACAATGTATCTGACAGACAACCTATAACAGTGATCATGAATCTATTTATTTATTTATTAGATTTGTATGTCGCCCCTTTCCGTGGACTCGGGGCGGCTCACAACACAATCGCACATGTGCCACAGGTAGAATGCGGAGCTATATCTGAGGGCATGCGAGGTGGTGCCCTATGTCAGCTCCAGTGACATAGGGCATGTATGTGCTGGCCAGCTGAATTTGGCCTTCTTTTTGACCATTTTTGCTATCACCAAACTTCAGGAAAGCCTCCTGAAGCATGGGGGACGGCAAAAAAATGTCCCAACAGCCCAAACAGAAGTTCATTTCACAACTTCCGGTTGGCCCATTTGGCTATTTTTCGCTCTCCCCAGGCCTCTGGAGGGTCTCCTGAACCCTGTGGACAGACAAAAAGGCAAGAAGATCCTGCATATTTGCTACTTACTTTCATGAATTATGAGTACACCAGGCTAAGGTGAACCAAAATGATTTCAAAAACACACTTGTAAAATAAAGTAGCTATTTCAATCTCGCAAAATTTTTGAGGCTTCAGGGGCCCAGATTGTTTCCTAGTGATCCTAACCATCGCTTTCAATCCCAGTCTTACAAATTTAGAATGGCATGAGGTTTTTTTTAAAATAAACTTTTTTGGATCCTTAACGATGGACACTCCCAGGAGCATTCAATTCCTTTAAATGTAAAGATCATGACATGAGGGATAATGACCTTTAAAGCCCTTCATGGCATTGGACCAGAATACCCCTGGACCCGCCTTCTACTGCACAAATCCCAGCGGCCGATAAGGTCCCACAAAGTTGGCCTTCTCCAGGTCCCGTCAACCAAACAATGTCGTTTGGTGGACCCCAGGGGAAGAGCCTTCTCTGTGGCAGCCCCAGCCCTCTGGAATCAACTACCCCCGGAGATTAGAATGGCCCCCACCCTCCTTGTCTTTCGCAAGTTACTCAAGACCCACCTATATCGCTAGGCATGGGAGAATTAAGACATCTCCCCCAGGCTTTCTTATATTTTATGTTTGGTATGTATGTGTTGTATGGTTTTTAAATTGTTGGGGTTTTTTAATGTAATTTTATTATTAGATTTGTTCCATTGTTATACTGTTTTTATTGTTGTGAGCCACCCCCGAGTCTTCGGAGAGGGGCGGCATACAAATCTAATAAATTGAATTGAATTGAATTTAATCTGTGTCCCTGCAAATGGAGGCAATTTTAAAAGAAGCTAAAAACTAATCAGCAACTTAACTGTGTGACAATTCAGAGGCAACTACAAAACTGTTTCCAAGAGCCTGCCAAGGGAGCCAGATGCTCTTGTTAGAAAAATAGCTTTCTGCTCAGCATCTGGGTTCTTTGAAAAAAATGATAAATCCCATTTACAATTGCATATATTATTTGAAGATAGAAGACAGCATACATGGTTTGAAATGGTTTAAAAGTTATTAAGTGGATTAAGTTACATACTTTTAAATTTTGTTCTGATAGAAGGAGAAACATGAAATAATGGGTTTTAGGCATTTTTCCCTTGCACATTTTATGTATTTAACATCTCATTTGAACGTATGTTACCTGGTACGAATGTATATATTGTAAATATCAATGTTTCTATATTTGCTCACATTAGAGAAACATCTTTCAGCTGTGGCAAGGGGGGCGTTTGCCCAGGTTCGCCTGGTGCACCAGTTGCGGCCCTATTTGGACCGGGAGTCACTGCTCACAGTCACTCATGCCGTCATCACCTCGAGGCTGGACTACTGTAACACTCTCTACATGGGGCTACCTTTGAAAAGTGTTCGGAAACTTCAGATCATGCAGAATGCAGCTGCAAGAGCTATCATGGGCTTTCCCAAAAATGCCCATGTAACACCAACACTCCGCAGTCTGTATTGGTTGCCGATCAGTTTCCGGGCACACAAAGTGTTGGTCATTACCAACACTTCATGGCACCGGACTAGGGTATCTACGAGACCGCCTTCTGCCGCATGAATCCCAGAGACCGGTTAGGTCCCACAGAGTGGGCCTTCTCCGTGTCCCGTCAACAAAACAATGTCGTTTGGCGGGGCCCAGGGGAAAGGCCTTCTTTGTGGCGGCCCCAGCTCTCTGGAACCAACTCCCCCTGGAGATTAGAATTGCCCCCACCCTCCTTGCCTTTCGTAAGCTCCTTAAAACCCACCTCTGCCGTCAGGCATGGGGGGACTGAGATATTCTTTCCCCCTAGGCCTTTACAATTTATGCATGTTATGTTTGTTTGTAGGGATGTTTGGTTTTTACAATAAGGGTTTTTAGTTGTTTTAGTATTGGATTTATATGATGTTTTTTATTACTGTTGTTAGGCGCCCTGAGTCTACGGAGAGGGGCGGCATACCAATAAATAAATAAATAAATAAATAAATAAATAAATAAATAAATAAATAAATAAATAAATAAATAAATAAATAAATAAATAAATAAATAAATAAATAAATAAATAAATAAATAAATAATAAATAAATAAATAAATAAATAAATAAATAAATAAATAAATAAATAAATAAATAAATAAATAAATAAATAAATAAATAAATAAATAAATAAATAAATAAATAAAAAATAGAATTAAATAGAATTAAATAAATAAATAAATAAATAAATCTACACATTTTTATATAATATGTCAGTAGGATCATAATAATAGCACTTAGATGCTTCACAATCACAACCCTTAGTGGTTTACAGAGTCAGTATATTGTCCCCAACAGTCTGGGTCCTCATTTCACTGACCTTGGAAGGGTGGAAGATTGAGTCAATTGGCAGTCAGCAGAATCAGCCTGCAATACTGTATTCTAACCACTGTGCCACAATGGTACTTCATGTTAGCTAAATGTAAACATTGTATTAATAAACTGAAATGTTATTATAGCTTTTAAAGAATCTAGAATTATGGGTCAACATCCCCACTCATACACACACTCATTATACAAGTTCAATTCAAGTAGCTTTAAAAATTTAATCTGCGGGTCATTTAGTGAGCCTTGGTGATGCAGTGGTTAGAATGCAGTATTGCAGGCTAATTCTGTCCACAGTCTGGAGCTTGATCCTAACAGGGTTCAAGGTTGACTCAGCCTTCCATCCTTCCAAGATCTGCAAAATGAGGATGCAGATTGTTGAGGGCAGTATGCTGACTGTAAACTGCTTAGAAAGGGCTGTACAGCACTATGAAGTGGTATACAAGTCTAGGTGCAATTGTTATTTACAGATATTCAGTTTTAGCTTGGGCTAAACATTATTCCTGCAATATTTTGAAAAATGGAATCTGAATAATGTACTCTTTGTAGAGGAAACAAATAATCCTAATGTTTTAAAACTGTACTAATTAGTGCCTGCTAAACATGCTAAGAATTTCATAGGCAGGTTTATATCAGTTTTCCCACACGCAATGCTATCCAGGAATATATTTTCATGGGGAATGTCTTCTATGAATCTTTATAAATACAGCTGCTGTTCCTCATTAGGAGACATATCAAGGGCTGCCACAACTGAGACTAAGTAACTGGGTTGACAAAAATAACTAGTAAAATACAGGGGTTGCATCCATATCCCCCACCCCACCCCAGTTCATAAATGACATCTGATGTATAAAAGTTTTCTAAGGCTGTTAATAGATGTAAAAATCATGCATTCCACATTGAACTGAAACATGAGAGTTGGGTGGAAGAGATGTTGCATTCTTTGCCTACAAGACAGTTATATGAATCCTCTGCCTTCTCCTGTTTCAAACACCTCTGCAATGGTAAGAAAATCCTGCTGGTAGGAATTTCCTTCACAATGCTAACAGCACAACCCCAACAATACTGAGATCAGGAGAAGTGAATTTACTCTCCTCCTGCAGTATAGATCTTTGAAAGACTGAAGTTGTTCTTGTTACAAAGATAGCACGTACATACATACATACATACATACATACATACATACATACATACATACATACATACAAACAAACAAACACACACACACAAGCCCTCTCCCCCCCTCTCAGAAATTTTAATTCTGAAATGTCTATTCTCTATCTGATCATCCTTCTATTTAAAGGCCGGTCATGTCAATGTTCAGCTTTAACTTCTAGAGCAAAAGCAGGCCATGAAAGCAACATGCAGTTCCAATACAGATCAATCAGCCCAAACATACATTTACACAAACCACACAATTAAACAAATAAGGATAGTTAGACCCGCCTTGTCCCAGTAGGTTAAAGGTTTTCTGAGGATAGAAATATAGCGGTTGCAAGTTGAATAGCACTTGCTGAAGAAGCTGCCATGGTCTACTGAAAAAAAGGGCTTGTATCTAGAGTATTGTTTAACTGGAAGATCAATATTTACAAAGACAAGGGGGAGACTGTCAATCATTCTCATTATCAGCCTACCGGTGCTTATTTGGAGTGGAACTTACTGTACTAAGTAACTGTATAGAATAGGCGTTGATTGCTTACCTGAACGCCTCTTCTCGTACGGTGAGCGGGTACAGCAGTCACATGGGTTGCTCATGTCCAATCCGGTGGAACTGAGCCTAGTATTAAAAAAGCTTGCCGGATCCGCCCCTTCCCCAGAATTCGCGAATCCATAGACTAGGCTCAGTTGTGAAGCTCTGTAGTGTTCAACTCTCATTGTTAGAGGAAGAAAGATATAGAAAGGTAAAGAAGACACATACAAGGGCGGGAAGTGACTGCTGTACCCGCTCACCGTACGAGAAGAGGCGTTCAGGTAAGCAATCAACGCCTATTCTCCGTACTGAAGGAGCGGGTCCAGCAGTCACATGGGACATACCCAATAGATGGTCCCTAGGGTGGGATTAGCTTGCTATCGTGTGAGATAACGGATTGGAGTACCCTTCTGCCGAAGGCAGCGTCCGCTGAAGCGTAAGAATCAATTTTGTAGTGCCTGATGAAGGAATTTGGCGAGGCCCAAGTGGCTGCTTTGCAGACCTCCTCCAACGGGGCTTGAGTCGCCCAAGCGGCCGAGGTGGCTGCGCTCCTGGTGGAATGCGCAGTGATGTTCCTTGGAACTGAGAGGGAGGCCGACTCATAGGCCTTAGATATAGTCCCTCTGATCCAACGGCCTATTACTGTTGAAGACACTTTGGCCCCCATGACTCTGGGATGATAGGCTACAAAAAGTGCTTCTGACCTCCGAAAGGGTCCTGTGCGTTGGATATATATTCTCAGCGCTCTGGTGAGATCCAGGGTGTGCCATCTAATTGCCAAGGGATGGTCTCGTTGGAGGCAGAAGGAAGGTAGGACAATATCCTGAGATCTGTGGAACATGGAACTGACCTTGGGTAAGAAGGTAGGGTCCAGTCGCAAGACTACCTTGTCCTGATGGAATTGACAAAGGTCCTGCCTGATTGAGAGGGCAGCCAGCTCCGAAATGCGCCGGGCAGAGGTAATAGCCACCAGGAAGGCTACCTTAAAGGATAGGTACCTGAGGGATGCCGATTTTAGGGGTTCGTATGGTGCCTGCGTGAGGGAATGGAGAACCCGTGGCAAATCCCAGGATGGATACCTGTGGACCTTGGAAGGTCTGAGGTTGGCTATGCCCTTGAGGAATTCCTGAACTTCAGGGAAGGATCGGAGAGGCTGTCTGCGGGGACCCCCTAGGACAGAAGAAATGGCTGCCAGATGACGCCGGAGGGTGCTGGTGGAAAGTCCTTTATGGAAGCCTTGCATAAGGAAGGAAATAATTCTGTGTATGGGGATGCACAGAGGGGAGAGACCTTCCTGTAGACCCCACTGGTGAAACTTGGACCACGTGTGGTCGTAGATTCGATTGGTCGAGCCCCTCCTGGCCTTTAGGATGACCTCCACTGAATCGGGGTCATGACCACGCAGCTCTAAATCTCTCCTGATAACAGCCAGGCGGTGAGGTGGAACCACTCCGGGTCTGGATGGAAAGAGGCCCCCTGCCGCAGCATATCCCCCGAAACGGGGAGTCGCCAAGGGTCCTGGACGGACAGCTGTTGGAGATCCGCGAACCAGGGCCGGCGGGGCCAATGAGGGGCGATTAAGATTACTCGGGCCCTCTCGGTGAGGACCTTGTGAATCACGTCCGGGAGGATTGGAATTGGAGGAAATGCGTAGAGTAGGCCTGGAGGCCATGGACTCCGGAGGGCATTGATTGCTTCCGCTCCCGGGGATGGAAATCTGGAATAGAAGCGAGGGAGTTGGGCGTTCGCATTGGTCGCGAAGAGATCCAGGACTGGTAGGCCGAATCTGAGGGTGATTTGATGGAACAGGTCTTGATGGAGGTTCCACTCTCCTGGGTCTATCGTTGCTCGGGATAGCCAATCCGCCTGGACGTTGAGGCTCCCCGAGATGTGATCGGCTAGTAGCGACTGGAGATGTTTTTCCGCCCAAAGGCCCAACTTGAGGGCCTCCCTCATGAGAGCCTTGGATCTCGTGCCCCCCTGTCTGCAGATATGGCTTTTTGTGGCAATGTTGTCGGTGAGAATGAGAACGTGCCGGTTGGGAATGCGAGGAGAGAAATGCTTCAGAGCCAGGGAAACGGCTCTTAATTCTAGCCAATTGATTGGCCTGGAAGCTTCCTCCGGGGACCACGTGCCCTGGGCTATCATCCCCTGGGCGTGGGCGCCCCATCCCGATAGACTGGCATCTGTGGTGATGACAAATTGATCCGGGCACCTGAACGGGGATCCTCTGTCCATGGCCGGAGACTTCCACCACTTGAAGGATCTGCGAACACTCAGTGGGATGACAATGCGTCGATTTGAGTTGCTGTGCCCCGATCTCTGAAAAGGCAACAGTAGCCACTGGAGTTCCCTAGCATGAAGGCGAGCCCAGGGAATGATGCCTATGCATGACACCATCTTCCCCAAAAGGGAAGATAGAGTAACTATGGATACTGAAGGATTAGATAAAATGTTAGAAATTAACTCCACTATACTGAGTTTTCTCTCGGGAGAGAGAAAAACCTGGGAGGATTTTGAATCAATAATGGATCCCAGGTGAGAAATGGAAGTGGATGGTTGGAGGTGACTTTTATCAAAGTTGATGGAAAATCCATGGTCCTGAAGGACTGACATGGTGACAGAAAGGTCTGTTTTCACTCTCTCTAGGGAGTTCCCATGAATTAAAATATCATCAAGATAACATAAAATGTGGATGGGAGACGCCCGGATATAGGCCGCCAGGGACCCCAAGAGCTTTGTAAAGACCCGAGGGGCCGAGGAAAGGCCAAATGGCATCGCCCTATACTGGAAATGCCTGCCTTGAAAGGAAAAACGTAAATATTTTCTGTGGCATTTGGCTATAGGAATGTGAAGGTAAGCTTCAGTGAGGTCTAGGGAGACCATGAAATCTCCCGAGTGAATGGCGGCCAAAATAGAAGACAAGGAGTGCATCTTAAACTTCCTATATTTGATGAATAGGTTTAGTTTCTTTAAATCCAAAATGGCTCTCCAACCTCCGGAGGACTTTGGAACCATAAATAGGATGGAGTAAAAACCTAGGCCCTTCTGACTAGAAGGGACCGGCTGAATGGCTCTGATGGACAAAAGATGAGAAATGGCCTCCTCCATACGGTTACAATCTGAGGATGACCTGGGAGAAGGGCAGGAAATAAAACGTTTTGGGGGAGGAGAAATAAATTCTAAAAGAAGGCCTGTTTGAACAGTGCCAATGACCCAAGGGTCCTTGGAGGTGAGACGCCAATTTGAGGCGAAATGAGCTAGGCGACCCCCTATGGGAATGGAGGTAAGATTACCATCTAGGTTTTTTTGAAGCCCTGTTAGAGGAAGCTCCCCTTTGGAAACGAAACCCTCTACCCCTGGAGTTCCTACCTTGGGAACGAAAGCGGGGGGAATACTGACCTGGAGATCTCTGATAGGAAGCCGCTTGATCTTGCTGGCGCCCTGGGCGACGAAAGGACTGCGTTTTGGTAACCTTTTTGGTGGTTGGACCCAAAACCTTTTTCTTGTCCGTGGTCTCCGTGAGGAGTGGATCGAGAAGATCACCGAAGAGAAGGTCGCGCTTTAAGGGGCCCTGGGATAACTGCCACTTTTGGCGAACTCCCGCTTGCCAAGGGCGAATCCATAGGAGTCTTCTTGCCGTTGTAGAGGCTGCAATTGACTTAGCAGAAAATCTAGTAGATTGCAAGGTGGCATCAGCCACGTACTGGGCAGCTGCAAAGACCTTGTTGAAGTCTTGTTGACCTCTCAAGTCATCGGGAGGAATGTGCTGTTGAAGTTGGCGAAGCCACAGCAGCATGGCTCTGGAGAAGAAGGAGGCTGCTGCAGAACTTTTAATGGCCCAGGAATCAGCGGAGAATCCTCTTTTGAGCATTTGCTCGATGCGCTTGTCCTCTGGACGGAGGACTTCCTCCGCCTCGCCTGGCACAGCCGCTGCCGAGTGAAGAATTTTGACAGGTTCATCTGGTTTGGGAAAAGATAGAAGCTCTTCATAGGAAGAGGAGAGTTTATACAACTTTCTGTCCTTGGTAGAGGGATTAAGGCCAGAGGCTGGAAAATCCCACTGTTTGAGTAAGGCATCTTTAAACAATTTAGGCATAGGAATTACCTCATTATCCTCCTGTTCCTCTGTGAAGTAAGGTAAATTCTCCTCCGGGGGATCAGTGGAAGTGGAGGCTTGTTTCTCCTGGGCTGCTAATCCCGTAGAAATTCTAGCTTTGAGGAGGAGAGATTTGAATAGTTGAGAAGGGAAAATAGTAATTGGAGGAGGGACCTTTATTTGGGATTCCTCATCCTCTGATAAGCCCTGGAAAGGGTCTTCATCCTCCTCTACATCCTCATATTCATCCTGGGAGGATTCTGAATCATCCTGAATAGGAGCTCTGACCGCTGGGGAAGAACCCAAGGGGCGGGAGGAACGAGAAGGAGGAAGAGGTAAAGGAAGCTCATTGATGGAGGAGAGTTTGGCATCAATGGCTTTGGACAACACAGCAAAAATAGATTGGAACTCAGGAGGTAAAGTGGAAATATCAGCAGAAATGGCAGAAGAATTCCTAAAGGCCTGGGAGGATCCTGGCTGGGGGGAATCTTCAATAATATCTGGTTCCTCTGGACCTATGCCCCATAGGTTAGGTTGGGGTCTGTCTAGGTTTGGCTCATCCAGAGATAACACAGGGACCCCAGAAGGAGGCAGACTAGAGGCCTCTGGTGGGTCTTGACTACTGATTACTTGGGCCTGCACTTTCAAACGTTTTGCTGATTTGTCATGAATTTTTTGTAGGGCTAGGTCCCTTCTCTTCTCAGCCCTGGTGACCTTGGTCGAGGGACGGGCCCCTGGAGAAGAGGAGGAAGAGGCCTGGGGGATACTAGTAATCTCATCGCCTGTAGGCCTGGCCTCTCTGGGACCTTTAGTTGTGCCTCTCTTGGGAAAAGTAGCCATAGTCTGACAATTAACAGAAGACAAGGCTGAGCCAATAACTAAATTATAAGGAGAAGATTTCAAGGACTTCCCAAGAGGAATGGATCCTGCTTCGAGGCCTCGAAGCTGCTGAGACGTGAGGACAATCTGGGCAAACCCAGAGTTCGTGCCCCCAAATCCAGCGGGGCCAGCCTCCCTAAACTTTGCAATTAAGTAAAACCAAGGCACTCTGGTTGGAGGCTTAGCCGGTGGAGAATTTAGCCTGGGACCCCCAAGGCCCGCTCCCGGATCCACGCGGTGGACTGAGGCCTACGCGGCTGGCAGAAGGCCAACACGAGAGGCCTAGATATTTTAAAAAAGGGCGCGAAGGCCTTCGCGCCGAAAAAAATCGCTCCGTAGAATTTCTTAAGGGAAAAGCGATCGACTAAGTCCAGGAGACTAGAAGGCGTCTCACTCCGCAGGAGGTATTTTATAAGCCCTTAAATATTTGTATACAATAATAAAACAATAATTCAATGATAAATACTTGCACCAGAACCTCCAGGCCAAGGGATTAGAAGAATCCACAAGCGGCCGCAGGAATCGTAACCGGCAAAACCGCCGGGGGAAAACGAAACCGCAACTTCTCCCAAGGAAAAAAGGCGAGCCGCTTTATTTCTTTTTTTCTTTTAAGCGGCTGGCGCAATTAGTGCAAGTAATTGAATAAAGACAATAAATCTTACTACTTTTTTGAAGGAAAGGTCGAAGGGAAGGTGTTAGAATGTTGAACGAGCATTCACAATACAACCGCAGGATATGCGAACTGAGCGAATTCTGGGGAAGGGGCGGATCCGGCAAGCTTTTTTAATACTAGGCTCAGTTCCACCGGATTGGACATGAGCAACCCATGTGACTGCTGGACCCGCTCCTTCAGTACGGAGAATGGAAGCCAACTCTCTCTAATTAAGCTAGAGGAAAAAAACAGATCATCCTGGAAATTTCAAGGTCAAAACTATTATAAATACACACAGAGACACACAGTCACACAGATATACACAGATACACACAAAGACACACACAAGAGATACGTACCCATATATACATATCTTCCCTTTCGGGATAATAAATATTATGCAAAACATAAAAAATTGTAAGTAATAGTAGAATAAATTAAAGTGAGGGGAGAAATGGCACTATAAGCATACTTAACACTGTACTTCCCCATCATTCTTTGTAACTCTACATAAGTTTGTGTCCTTACAAACTATCCACTTTGACATACCCCAGTTCATATCTCTGTTTGTGCGCATGTGTGTGTATGTGTATGTGTGTGTGTGTCTTTAATCTGGCTTGACAGAAAAATGCATATTCATTAGTCAGTTTTCATTATTCATTGTATCAATATCTGGATATAAAATAAGAATTTATTTTGTGTTTGTACTAGTTCCCAAAATATGGATATTTCTCTGCATACTTTTGAAATGATTACTATTTCCTTGTATTTTTTATATGCCTATCATTGGCCAGAAATTTAAATCAGCACTTTCTTTCTGTCACTCTTCATACAATTGACTATAATTTACAGCTCAGCAAGAGGATTCATGAAACAAGTATCTATTTTACTTTGGCAAACTAATTCTAGCTAATCAAAGCTTTCCAGAAAAACAACTCAGCATGAAGCTCTACAAGAGAAATATGCAGAGAACAAAGCTTTTTGTCAAACAACACATCTTGAGATGTAAACACATATGTCTCTTATAGGAAATTTTATCGCTTCCACATTAATCGGCATACAAAAGGAGTATTCTTGTCACAGACCTGGTTCAACTGGGGAGCTATCGTCACTGGAAACAAGAGCCTGATTAGGTTCCCACACAGATATGAATAGACTTTCCTTTTTTGAGCAAAATGCCATTTCTCCTTGTTTCTTAAGAACAGACTGGCAATTGTAATTGTTAAAGAAAAAAGCAGCCCCAAAACAAGTCCTCCGAATTATCTCAGAACTCAAGACATTTGTTTCTTCACTTGTGGCTTCCCTTCTTGTTGTTATACAGTCATCTCTATTATCCATCTAGTTGTCCTGTTTTGGGAAGCCTGAATTGATTCACAGCTGTGAAGATGAACAAGAGCTTGGATGGCTCTAAGCACACAGAGATCTCCGAACTGCTTAATGAAGTCAGCAGACCGTGGGACAGATGTTAAAAGAATTCGTAAAGTAACTCAGTGGCAAATCTCCTGACCTCTGCTGGGGATGATGATGATGATAATGATGATTCCAGAAAAGAGCAAAGCGAAATGCAAGAGCATCCACAATTAGAGAAACCTGCCAAGTCCTTTATTAATTGTTGATTTCTTGCACAAGAAACAGCCTGTCGAGGATTAGTGCAGAGGAGAGTGAGGCTGGCCTGTAATGTAAATATTACTAGACCTAGATAATATGCCACAAACCTAAGAGAGACATACAACATTTGTTTTTGTTCTGAATGCTACGGTATCCATCTGGCACCATATGTGGTTTCTGTATTTAAAAAGGGAGAGAAAGAGAGAAGTTCATGATGATGGGCTCCAGCACAAGGCTAAAGGTTTTGAAGAATAAACCTTTGGTCTCAGTGACCAACTTATATTGGATCCTGCAATATTAGTCTTTGACAGGGATCAAATGTGGGCTACCTATTTATGTAAAACTCCTAAAAACAGGAAATGAAATAACGTTTTTAATTCTCCTTATCCATTTATTAAAATGAATTTATTAGTGAACTTGAAAAAAAGAGAGATCTGACTTTCCATTTTATTAGGGTTTATAAATGACCTCTTATTGTGTGGTAACTTTATATCAACAACAACAACTTCATTTTGGAAAGTACCATATCTATTTCATTACCACAGATATTAGCGAAAATGTGTAATTTATCTCACCTTTGGAACTGTCTCCTATAGTTAATATTTCCTGCCTTTGTAAACCTACAGGTTTGGGGGGTATGTGGGGAGGTTTACCATTGTTTCTTTTCCATCACATGTGTAATAACAAAAATTAGACAGAGATTCAATCACGCATGACTTTCTCTTCCTAATTCTCTCTCTCTTTTGAAGCAAAAATACAGTATTAATTGTCAAGCTAGATTTTTTTAAACCACAAATTTCAGGAGAATATTACATGTAGAGATTCTGATGATGGCTATATTCTGATCTGCCTGAAAAGTTTGGGTCAGGTCAGTCTTGAATCAGAGTTGGTGGTCCTGAAATATGATTCTCTATTTCAGATGTTTCAGACCAGAACAGCCTATATCAGAATTAGGCAGAATCAAATACTTCAAGCAACTCTAGGACGTTATCACTTTTTCTGCAGATAACATGCTGTGCAGTACTTCTTAAAGATATACCAACATCAGAAAACAAATACTCTTTCATGCAGTTTTTTGTATTGTTGCAATAGAACAGAAAGGGGGGGAAATGTTACACTTTCGCTTTTTTTTAAAGTGTCATAAAAAGAGGATAAAGACATGAGACTTCCTATCTTTATAATTATTATATTTGGACTAATAAATCTGCATTTCTTCACAAGAAAAATTACAAAATCTGCCTTGCTCCATAATAGCTGCACATATGGAAAGATGCTAACTATACAACATCATCATTTTACATGGTAACTGAGGTGCATTCAATCTTACATTAAGTAGTTTTCTCACTGCTAGTTCTGCCAGCATAATGAAATGTGCATCCTTCAAAATGAATGTGGAAGAGTTCTGGGTAAAAAAGCACCAGAACCATTTCATCCATAGCCAGAGAATAAACAGCAGCAACACTTCTTCAATGTCTTATGTACACAATGTGATCTTCAACAGAGGGCTTTAATACTTTTTTTTTCTGAACTGCAACTTTGACAGAGTAAATTGAGGGGTATTGTGCTCCCTGAAAACAGCCAAATTATATAGGACAGATTCAATTATAATGTTTAACTATAACTTCTTTGAATTACCTGTTCACAACCAGTTTACTATAAAATCAAAAGTGCACCCAAAAAGCACACTTATCCACTTGGATAAACCATAAATAGTTGCCAGACCCTGCAGCTATCACAAGAATTTGGCACATGGCCTTTACATGAGAATTCACTTTGCATCTGAAATAAAACAATAGTTTTGTTACAATTGTTGAAATCTACAAAATTGTACCCACAATGGTGTTTATTTCATGTAACATATATAAATTGACAAAAATGTGTACACTCTATACCAGTGATGGTGAACCTATGATACGTGTGCCACGTGGAACAATATCGGAGGACACGTGAAGCATTGCCCTACATGAGCGTGCAAGCTTCCTGAATCCCCAGAGGGCGGAAAACAGCCTAAAGGGCAAAATAGAAGTTTGGAAAAACAGACTTATATTTTTCCCATTATGCTGAAACCTACAGAGTATGAAAACCAGTACAGACTTCCGGTTTGCAATTTGGTCATTTTTTCACCATCTCAGGCTTCAGTGAGGACTGTGCACATGTGCAGGGGAGGGGTCCTTTGTGCGCATGTGCAAGGGGCAATGTGGGTGTGTGTGCATGAGTGGGGGGGAGGGAATTGGTGTGGGTGCAATGCTAGCGTGCACACATACAGTACACCCTTTTGTCACATAAAGCAAAAAAAGCCGCCCTGAGTCCACGGAGAGGGGCGGCATACAAACCAAGGCCACAAGAAAGAATAACGAGGAAAGGACAGGGAAAAAAAGAGAATAAGGAAGGAAAGAAATGTAATACAGGAAGAAAAACTGAAGGGGAAAATAAAATTGTCCTAATTCATTTGATTTAGATAGAGGACTTAAGGGAAGAAGGAACAAGAAACACCAGAAAGGAATCAGAGAAGTCAAAGATAGAACATTTCTGTTTTTGTGTTTATAATAGATCTACATGCATTTGTAGTCTCATCTGGCTCCCTGTGACTCCAATGGCCAAAATATTATCCATTTACTGTAACAAACTTATGAAAATTATGTAAAGAGAATTATGGAAATAGCAGCAAGGAGATCTGTGAATGCTGGAGTTAGATTCCCTCAGAGTGACTGCTACTAGATTTAGCAAACTGCAATCTGTCAATAAAACTGTGTATCTTTGTAGATCTTGGCAACAGAAATCACCACTTGTAGAAAATCAGTTCATTTCTGCAACCATCTGTTCGTGGATGCTTACTGAACTTTCTGAGATACTACCTGTACCTATATCCCTTTCAATATACTATATGTTATAGCTGGAAGTTATTTGCTGCAAGTACTGTTTAATCTTTAAATATCAGCCAACTATAGTACACAAAAATTGAACATTTAAATGCAAAAGATACTTTACTGTTGGAGGGGGGGGGGAAGTCAGTTATCCTTCAAAGGCCAATGAACCTACCCCTCTCCTAGAAAAAAGAAATATTATAGGAAATATTGCAAAGGAAGAATATGTTTCCCTGAATGGAGAGAAACAAGTTTTAAATGCAAAATAGCTTCCTGCAGCTCCTTGCCCCCCCCCCACTTCAGCTCCAGGATGACGGGATTAATACCTTCACCTTTAGGACATGATAGGATTAGGCCTCTACGACATGGCACCTGGAAAAGTACCAGTACTCAAACAAGCTTGGGAGACAGCCTAAAAGGATAGCTAAGATCCCTGCTTCTGGGCGATGTGTGTGTGTGTGTCTGATCATTCAGAACCTCTGTTGGGTCCCACCCCTTAGTTTCCTGTTCCTGTATAAGTAATTCACTCAGGGGGGGGTGTATACCAGCTTTCTCCCTTGGCGGTCTCATCCTAACTAAACAATCAGTCATCTCATTCACCCCTTACCTCTCTCATTTCTACATATATACATCCAGTCATACCATATACGGAGTGTACGGAGAGGGGCAGCATACAAATTTTAATAATAATAATAATAATAATAATAATAATAATAATAATAATAATAATAATAATAATAATAATAAAAGACCTCTGTAAAACTGTAGCAATTAATGTAAAGCAGCCTACAAAAGTATAAAATATAAAATTAAAAACAATTACTCTATGCCCGCCTGGGGTCAATCAAATATCCCAATAAAAATTAATACAAGGCAGATTAATAACACCACTAAAACCATATAAATCAGTCAGGATTGTGTCCAAGCATATATATGCAATGATGGTAGGACTTGAAGAGCCTTTCCAATTTAAAATGGTCTGCGGGGGTCTCCATTAGAGGCTGGAAAACATAATACGGGTAACACAAGTTCCAGGAAATTTATACGAGTCCATGTGGCAAGGAGATTAATTAGTTCAGTGAGTCTGTAGATTTTTAAACTCAGATCAATAACAGAGTCCAATACAAAGGCAGAGGGACCGTCATTGGGGGGGGGGGGGTAACATGGAGGGGGGGACTGTAATAGCTTTAATTGATGCAAGCAAGGTCTTAAATTTCAGGGGGGGCTTAATATTCCAGAATCAGGGGCACTGGCTGCACCTAAAAGATCTTTGCAAAAAGACCCCCAGTCGCACTCCCCGCCTTCTCCACCCACGATAATGCCCAAAAATAAAAAACAGGGAGATCCACCCACACCATGACACTTCTCTGCACAGAAGGGAAGCTCCTAAAGCAGAGGAATAACCAATCAAATCCAGCATTAGCTCCACTCGAGACTGAGCGCCATCTAATCTATCACCAACACACAGCAACCTGAACAAGAACGTCTAAAGTCAGCTTTAAAAAAAGCCAGAGGGAGCAAGGCTGAAAAATAATTCCTTTAAGAAATATTGATTGTCCCCATCAATACCCAATACAGGGACCTAGTTGATATAGGGAGACCTAGCTTCATATGGAAACCAACAAATTAATAAGCAGGTGAATGAAAATTGAGGCAATATTGTGTAGTTGACAATCCTAAAATCAGAACCGCAGATCTCTTATGAAACCCATTTGTGGATGAGCCAAAAGTATACAGTAACTTGGTCACTAGGTCTCACCTCATTTCATTTTTTCTCTTTTTTTCCAACAGACTGAGTGCTGCTCTGCTGTGAATACTGCTTTTCCTGTAGAGTTTTTTAAAACAGGGCCTCTGAGAAAGGGGTTTGATACAACTCAATGACTGAAGTAATACCTTTGTCCATCTGAGCATTAAATGGTCCATTGAAATACAGCTTAGTTGGAAGGAATTTCACAGTAAATGGTGGTTTCTAATTCCCCCCTTCCCCAACTACTCTCCCAGCTGACTAGACTCTGGCTATGAAACTGCAGTTCAATCATATTCAGCTGCCTCTTAGGTCAGGCCTTTAGTCAGTGTTAATTAAATATAACCCCCTTAGAATAGTAGAGGTTAACTGAGAGCCACAAATTGGTCTTCAATACAGAATCACTATTATTCAAACTGGGGGGCGGGGGGTATCTGTCAGGGAGACCATTTTTAATTACATATTGTTTTCAATGCATTATATACAGAAGAGCATAGCAGGGTAGGAAAATACAATTCCCCTGTTTCGTTTTTAAATGCTATTTTATTCTGCAAATGATTCATTTTTAAAAAATAATAACCTGTCAAAAAGTGCTGCTGCAGACAGGTTTCCTTCCAGTGTTTCCATTCAATAAGGTGAACCAATGTTCTTGCACAAGGGGCGTACATAAGTGCACTGGTGTGCCTTTCGTCCCCTGTCCAATTGTCTTTCCTTTCTCTCACTTATCATATATATTTTCTTTCTTTCATATATCCTCTCCTCTAGGTTCACTTTACCCTTATATATATACAGTGTTCCCTCGATTTTCGCGGGTTCGAACTTCGCGGATAGCCTATACCACGGTTTTTAAAAAAATATTAATTAAAAAATACTTTGCGGTTTTTTTCCCTATACCACGGTTTTTCCCACCCAATGATGTCATATGTCATCACCAAACTAATAATTTTTGCAAATAAATAACAAAAAAATTATTATTATTAATAAATAATTATGTTTATAAATATCAGGATCACTAAGTGTCTTATTCAATGGTGAGAACCAGTAATAATGGTGAGTAAAAGGTTGTTAAGGGAATGGGAAATGGTAATTTAGGGGTTTAAAGTGTTAAGAGATGGCTTGTGTCCATAGCCAAAAATGGTGTATTTACTTCCGCATCTCTACTTCACGGAAATTCGACTTTCGCGGGGCGGTCTCGGAACGCATCCCCTGCGGAAATCGAGGGAACACTGTATTACTACATGTCTATTTTTCTTCCTATGTATTTGTGTATTGGACAAATGAATGAATAAATAAATAAATAAAAATGTTTCTGCTGCTGCTATGGCTTTGACATTTTTAGTCCCTCTCCTGTTGGTGCAAATATCAATACAGTGTTCCCTCGATTTTCGCGGGTTCGAACTTCGCGAAAAGTCTATACCACGGTTTTTCAAAAATATTAATAAAAAAATACTTTGCGGTTTCCCCCCCTATACCACAGTTTTTCCTGCCTGATGATGTCATATATCATCACCAAACTTTCATCCACCTTTAATAAATATTTTTTTTAAAATAAATTTTAATAAAGAAACATGGTGAGTAATAATCTAAATGGTTGCTAAGGGAATGGGAAATTGCAATTTAGGGGTTTAAAGGGTTAAGGGAAGGCTTGTGTTACTGTTCATAGCCAAAAATAGTGTATTTACTTCCGCATCTCTACTTCCCGGAAATTCAACTTTCGCGGGCGGTCTCGGAACGCATCCCCCGCGAAAATCGAGGGAACACTGTACACCTTGAATTTCTTGTCGTCTGATTTTGCTTTAGGAATAACTGAACTTTTGTCTTTTCTTCACTCTAATGCTTTCAAATGAGTATCTGGCTTTCCTCTATGAAGATTTTGTTTACTGCTTTGCTAGAAAAAGAAACAAAAGGGGGGGATATGGGTCCCTTTCCCCCCTCACCCCAATGTCTAAAACTATGTAAGGATGAAGCCAAGTTGAAAGGCTTTATTTTAAACACACAGCAATTAGCCTTGTCTTTGCGAACATGACTTTCCTGTAAATACTCCACCTTGACTATCTCCTTTGTCCCAAGATCCCTTAGAAGAAAGCAATCAAGCGATAATTCAGCATTATTGCTGCTTCAGTGCCCTAATCACTTAAAGAGCAGCAAAGACCCTATACTCACAGCCGCAAGGCTCCTGCAGCCTCTTGGCCTCAGGCAGCCTTCACAATCCAGTAGCATCCAGATGTCAAGAGGAAAAGCCCGGTCCTGGATGCATCAGGCTGCTTCCTTCCAGTATGGCCTGACAGCTGTTTCAGCTCCTGGCATTCAACATGTTGAATACACCGAGACCAAGGTGCAAGCTAGGGAATAGAAATAGGGTGGAACTGAAGTGTGGAAATTTCCCCCATTTCACTGGGGTTTTATAAAGTGATATGCAGAATGCTTTCTAATTTCCTCCCGTTCTCACATTGTTTTCCTAAAAGCGAAACAACCTTATGTGTGCTACCTATTTTTAAAGAAGAGATCTTCTTGCAAAGCAATGGGTTGAAATTTCACCATCCCATCATTGTTTTAATACACACAAACACGTGCGCGCGCACAGAGAGGCATAATGTTTACTATAACTTAGCTTGCTGGTTAACTTTCTTTATTTTAATTAGTGGTGGTTAACCTTCTTTGTCACCCTAAATGAGGGATTTGGAATAGCAAGATTAAAAACAGATTCCGCATCTAGATGGTTTGTAAGGCTCATGTTCTGTAGACAGCAAACATTCAACTGAGTGACCATATGCTTTTTTTATGTGTTTATAGTGGCTTTCAGTAAAGTTGCTTAAGAGCTTTAAAATTACTAGGAACCATCCCCTCCCTTTCATCTGCAAGAAAAGAAAAAGGCTGTTAAGGGGCATGAGAACAGGCAGAATCTAAAATATATCTGAATAGGAAGTCAACAATTCTTCAGACAGGCCTAATCAGTGACCTTAGACAAGCCGCCAATTTCTACAAATCATTTATAAAATGGGCATAGTAATGACAATACTTACAAGTCTTACCGAGGGGATAAACTAAAGTCTAATACAGTGCTTTAGAAGCAATCGATCAGAGCTGCTATCCTAAATGAGCCCAAAGTATTATTATTTGTATTGCTCACATCTAGTTAAAAGTTTATAATCTTAGTGCTTGCTTGTTCACATTTTAACAAAATCATTCTAAAAGTTAAAATAAGTGCAGGTTCATAGAATGCATTTCTTTACATGTATCTTCCTCATCTGTACCTTCCTTGGCCTGACATTTCACCCACTCCCCTCTGTGATTATTCTCACTGTCAGTGCTTATAGAAAGTAGGACCCAAGTACGATGCTTGGCTGCATAGCTAGAGGTATAACAAGCAGGAAGATGGAGATTGTGATCCCGCTATATAGAGCGCTGGTGAGACCACATTTGGAATACTGTGTTCAGTTCTGGAGACCTCACCTACAAAAAGATATTGACAAAATTGAATGGGTCCAAAGACGGCTACAAGAATGGTGGAAGGTCTTAAGCATAAAACGTATCAGGAAAGACTTAATGAACTCAATCTGTATAGTCTGGAGGACAGAAGGAAAAGGGGGGACATGATCGAAATATTTAAATATGTTAAAGGGTTAAATAAGATTCAGGAGGGAAGTGTTTTTAATAGGAAAGTGAACACAAGAACAAGGGGGCACAATCTGAAGTTAGTTGGGGGAAAGATCAAAAGCGACATGAGAAAATATTATTTTACTGAAAGAGTAGTAGATCCTTGGAACAAACTTCCAACAGACGTGGTTGGTAAATCCACAGTAACTGAATTTAAACATGCCTGGGATAAACATATATCCATCCTAAGATAAAATACAGTAAATAGTAGAAGGGCAGACTAGATGGGCCATGAGGTCTTTTTCTGCTGTCAATCTTCTATGTTTCTATGTTTCTTATAGCATATTCTGTTTTATATGACGATAAAGACATTTTAGTTGCTTAAACTGGTTAAGACAAATTTTAATAACCTCCTTTTCATGATTAAGGCATTTACAGCCAAATATTTTTAAAAGAGGGAGGGGAGGGAGACCATATTATAATACAACCTATCTGATTACAACAGTACCTAAGCATACCTACATTCAAATTTGATGGTTTCTGGCCAGGTGCCCTTGTAAACAGTTCCATGTAGAGATTCATATCCCTCAAAATATTTTTTAAAAATATACTAAATATTGTATTTCCTTATCTCAGTCTCTTCCTATGTAAATTACCATGTCACCCAGTATTTGAGTTTTTTTCTTTTTTAATGGCATCTGGCATCTGTCCTGCCTCTCATGTGGCAATCTTTGAAGAGTACGATTTCTACACTGGGTTGCTGTAGTCTATTTCTGACGGCTGTAGCTATTGCACAGAATTTTAACCTACCTTCCTAAAAACTCAGTGATCTTTCTTGTTTAATAGAAACCACACAGTATTGGGACAAGTCTCAGTAATTTATGATTCGAGGCGAAACTAAATCTTTCCTCCAATGGTGACAGGGTATTTCAGCTTTAGTATCTGAACATATACAGAAGTGCTCTTGATAAGGTATATTATTGAGTTTTCTGGTCAATAGTACTGAGGGTAAAACATCTAAGATGTAAGGATGTAAGCATGGGGAAAAATACAGTATTTCAGGATAGTGAAAGGGGAATACAGGTGATATGTTACATCTATATTTTTATTTGTTTGTTTGTTTGTTTGTTTGTTTATTTATTTATTTGATCGATCAATTGATCGATCGATTGATTGATTTGTATGCCGCACCTCTCTGCAGACTCGGGGCGGCTAACAACAGCAATAAAACAGTATATAACAAAATCCAATACTAAAAACAGTTAAAAACCCATTATATAAAAACCAATCATACATACAGACATACCATGCATAAAATTGTAAAGGCCTAGGGGGAAGTGTATTTCAGTTCCCCCATGCCTGGTGGCAGAGGTGGGTTTTAAGCAGCTTTCGAAAGGCAAGGAGGGTGGGGGCAATTCTAATCTCTGGGGGGAGTTGGTTCCAGAGGGCCGGGGTCGCCACAAAGAAGGCTTTTCCTCGGGGTCCCGCCAAGCGACATTGGTTGATGGGACCCAGAGAAGACCCACTCTGTGGGACCTAACTGGTCGCTGGGATTCGTGCGGCAGCAGGCGGTCTCAGAGATATTCTGGTCTGGTGCCATGAAGGGCTTTATAGGTCATAACCAACACTTTGAATTGTGACCGGAAACTGATCGGCAACCAATGCAGACTGTGGAGTGTTGGTGTAACATGGGCATATTTGGAAAAGCCCATGATTGCTCTCACAACTACATTCTGCATGATCTGAAGTTTCCGAACACTTTTCAAAGGTAGCCCCATGTAGACAATGTTACAGTAGTCGAGCCTCGAGGTGATGAGGGCATGGGTGACTGTGAGCAGTGACTCCCAATCCAAATAGGGCCGCAACTGGTGCACCAGGCGAACCTGGGCGAATGCCCACCTCGCCACAGCTGAAAGATGTTTCTCTAATGTGAGCTGTGGATCGAGGAGGACGCCCAAGTTGCGGACCCTCTCTGAGGGGTCAATTATACTCCCCCCAGGGTAATGGACGGACAGATGGTCAAAAATTCACAAATTAGATTTTTCATTTCCATTTTCTTTACCTAACTGATATACTACGTCTTATTCATACTGCTTTCTCCTTACAGAGGGTTTTTTCCTGGTCTTTGTCTCCCCAATTTCATCCCTCAATTTCCACTTTTTATGTAGCAACTCTTCAGGGGAACAGATTACCCTCGCAAGTCCTGAACCTGTACTTTCTATCACTTTACTGCAGGTTAGATTTCCTAAATTTCCACTTAGATCAAATTCATATTTCAAGTCAAGCCCGGACAAAGTCTTGGGGGTTAGAGTTGGGCGTATAGTTGGCCACAATAATAGTGGAGTAAGAAAAACTGAAGAGGTCTCTTAGATGAGAAGAAAAATGTTTTCAAGGAAAAAAACAAGGAAGTCCAATTGCCTTTTGAAAAGCATCTTTGGGACAACCATGACCTGGATGTCTGAGAAACTCTATAGACTTTTTATTTTTGCTTTTTCTGGAACACTAAGCATCTTGCTAATATAAATTGAGAAAATGAAATTAGATAACCTATCAGTTCAGTTGCAAATACAGAGGGAAATGTACTGCTCAAAAAAATAAATAACATATCCTAGATCTGAATGAATGAAATATTCTCATTGAATACTTTGTTCTGTACAAAGTTGAATGTGCACAACAGCATGTGAAATTGATTGTCAATCAGTGTTTCTTCCTAAGTGGGCAGTTTGATTTCACAGAAGTTTGATTTAATTGGAGTTATATTGTGTTGTTTAAGTGTTCCCTTTAATTTTTAGAATTGTGTACATTGATTTTATTTATTTATTTATTTATTTATTTTATTTATTGTTAGAGTTGAAAGGGACCATGAAGGCCATCAAGTCCAACCCCCTGCCCAAGCAGGAACCCTATAGCACACCAGTCAAGTGGCAGTTCAATCTTCTCTTAAAAATGTCCAGAGTGTTGGAGTTCACAACGTCTACTGGTAGGTTGTTCCATTGGTTGATCGCTCTGACCGTCAGGAAGTTCCTCTGTATCTCCATTTTGAATCTCTCCTTGGTCAGCTTCCAGCCGTTGTTCCTCATCCGGCCTTCTGGTGCCCTGGAGAATAAAGTGATCCCCTCCTCTCTGTGACATCCCCTCGTATACTTGTAGTCTGCTATCTTGTCCGCTCTGGCTCTCCTTTTTTCTAGGCTATCCATGCCCAGTTCCCTCAGTCTCTCTTCGTAAGTCTTGGTTTCCAGTCCCTTAATCATCTTGGTTGCTCTTTTTTTGCACCTTCTCCAGAGTTTCAATTTTGAAGTGTGGTGACCAGAACCGAATACAGTACTCCAGGTGTCGTCGGACCAGGGTGTAATATAGTGGTATTAAGACTTCCCTGGTCTTGGAGTGTATTCCCCTGTTAATGCAGCTTAGGATTGTGTTGGCTTTTTTAGCTGCTGCTGCACATTGTTGGCTCATGTTTAGTTCATTATCCACCAAGACTCCAAGGTCTCTTTCGCAGTCGCTACTGCTAAGAGGGGTTTCTCCCAGGTTGTATGTGTGTCCAGGGTTTCTTCTGCCTAGGTGAAGGACTTTGCTCTTGTCGATGTTAAACATCATTTTGTTGGTATGGACCCACTGTGTTAGTCTGTCTAGGTCTTTCTGTAATTATAGCCTGTCTTCTAGGGTACTGGCTACCCCCGCCAGCTTGGTGTCGTCTGCGAATTTGATCAGTTGCCCTTCTATTCCCTCGTCCAAGTCGTTGATGAAAATGTTATATAAAATCTGACAGCAGCAGAGTCAGAATTTTGGTATTCATAATATATTTATCCATATCTATAGTTATTTCTATAGCTATTTGCTCTAATTTGTAAGATAGCTTGCAACTGCTGTGGTATTTTTCACTAGCAGGAACTGAAGCCACCAGATAGGGATATTATAAAAATCTGCTGGCTCTACTGATCAGGAGAAGTTTTATCACTCAGCTGGGGCACTTCTGGGGAAAAGAGCCATTCTAGCATCCCATTCAATTAACATATCATTAGAAAAAGGTTTTCCCCACTGAGGTTGCAGTGTCACTTGATAGGTAAACTTATTATATGTAAAGTGTAGCATTTGTGTGGCAGAGAAAAATAAAGTACCAAGGGAAAGTGTGCTAGCATTGTTTCTAAAACTAGGCAATCAAACATGGTCCACAACTTCAACTTTAAAATAATTCCAACCTAGAAATCATTCAGCGAATTTACCCAAAGAAAATGCACAGTGTAGTCTTAATCCTACCCTTTTTATATACAATAGACCTTACTTCAATGTAAGTAAATTGAAAGAGGAAAAGCAAACATAATTCTTTAAAATCATAAAATCAAATTATATTTATTGCCTTTGATTTTCAAAGTAACTCGTGATCCATTTTTTTTATCCATCAAATGAATAGGTAGCTAAATATCAATGAGAACATGGAACTTGCACTGGCATTCTTTAATCTGTCAACATCAGTATGCTTTTTTTAAAAACTTAAAACCTTTGTCAGGCCTGGAAGCCATCTTTTACCTTTTTTGTATTCAGGTCAGCCACATTTTCTACTGTGGGAAAATGAGAGGGGTTTTATATGGATTAGGTGATATGTAAGAGCTGGGGTGATGCAGTGGTTAGAGTGCAGCACTGCAGGGTACTTCAGCTAACTACTAGCTGTAGTTCAGCAGTTCAAATCTCACCACTAGCTCAAGGTTGATTCAGCCTTCCATCCTTCCCAGGTGGGTAAAATGAGGACCCAGATTGTTGGGGGCAATATGCTGATTCTGTAAACCACTTAGAAAGGGCTGTAATAGCACTACGAAGCAGTATATAAGTCTAAATGCTACCGCTATAGTTATCTAAATAACATTCTTTCCAGAAAGGCAAGGCCATTGTACCCGGCAGCTGAGATGAAGTGATGGGGTTTTGAATGATACCTGATTGGTTGTGTGATGGACGTGTGGGTGCTGGGCTTGGACTTGACCTTTTGTTTAGGAGAGGAAAACCTAGAAGCTTTCAAATTTGGGTTTTCCAAGATGTTGCCAACATGGCATTTCTAATAAATTGGAACTTTAAGGAACTTCTAGATTTGGAGTCTTTTTTTGTTGGGGATGTTTATTCGAATGCTGGCATCCACATTTTTTCCATTTTTACTATGATCATCATTTACATAATGCTATTCATGTATTAAGTTACTCTTATTTTTTATTTCTTCAATGAGCTAGCTTACTTGCATCCTTCCACCAAAAGTATCACTCTGGATAGATAAGAGGGGGGGGGGAGATTAAAATAACAAAGGCATAATAAAAATATTATAATATAACAAAGAAAGACTCAAATATAAACACTTTAGTGACTAATTAGCTACAACTCCCAAAGCCTGACTGAATAAACACATCCTTGCCAGCAGAAAGACAGCCAAGCTAATCTGATTTCTCTTGGCAAGGATTTTCAATCTTGGAAAAGTTACTGAAAAGGCCTCCTTTCAAGTTACTATCAAATATGTATCCAATGGTTGTGTGGCAGAGGAACTTAAAACCTGGGCAGATTCACATGGGATTTTTTTTTTTTCAAATACTTTGTTCCCAAGTTGAACAGGGCTTTATAAATCATAACCAGAATTTTTAATTGTGTCTAGAAATAGACTGGTAGCCACTGAGGTTGTTTCAACAAGGGACTCAGTCACATGTTCTTTCTGTCTGTCTGGCTACGGCCTTCTGGATCAGCTGAAATTTCCAAACACTTAAAAAAATAGTCCTGTGCAAAGTGCATTACAGTAACCCAATGGAATGCAGCTAAGCTATGTATCACCAGGGCCAAATATAATATGTAAATGTACTATCTCCAGGAACAGATAAAATTGGCATATTGCCTGAGCTATGCAAACAGCCATTGCCAAAACCTGGGCATCCAAATTCAAAACTGAATTAAGCACACCACAGCTGCCAACACGAATCTTTTGACTGGACAAGAGCATCTCTGTCTTACCCTAATAAAACTTTCTTTACTCATCTTAATATTGGCAGGCTTACACAGAAGAAGGTTCTGCCTCAAATACAAATTTGAGGCAGAACGTCAAATCGGGGGAAAAAAATACCCAAATGAATTGGGAATAGTTGTTTTGACACCAGTTTCATCAATCTGCATGTGCCACCGAGATATCTCAATGAACCAAGACCTTCTGACTCTTTCATTTATAAACCAGTCATCCCGTTATTACATTTATGCTGATGCTCTCATCTTATAATTAAACTCTTCCTTTTCCTTGGCTTATTGAGGTGGATATTTTTTTCCCCTGCAGTCATTCTATACAGCCTAGATTTTCCTTGTTTACAGAATTTGTGACTTGGAGTTTACATTTTCTTTTTTTAAAAAAAATAAAATAATTTTTATTATAATACAAAGATTAAAAAAATAAAGAGCAAGTATAAGTTGTTTTACATATTATATAATCATATATCATTTCAGAACATAATCATAGTTATATAGTCTTTGTGCTTAACTTTTAAATGTTTTGTACAAATATTTTATATCATTTCAGCCTGTAATCTTCATTATGTCCTCATTGAACCTAAATTCTAAACTTTCTATACAAATAATTTATACAATACTGCCCTTAATTACCCCACTCCCCCCCCCCTTGAACTGTTTTTGACAGTTCCAGATTTCTTTTAAGTATCAATGTGGAGTTTAAATTTTCATGGCATTTATTTACTTACTTGGGGTTTATATATTTAGTTGATGGCTTCAATTTTATGATTATAAGCAGGTTTTATAGGTTTTATATGCACACCAATCCTTTTAGAACCCTCTGCAATAATGACAACAAATTTATCTTAAAGCGATCTGTGGGAACAGCTCTAATATAGCATGTGAGGATAACAGCTGAAAACAAAAGGAAGAGAAAGCCAATGCAAGCTCTAAATGTTTCCTTCGCTAATATCTTTAAAATGTGGAAACTATTCTTTTGACGCAGGCTTCAATGACTCAGGCTCAAATAACCACATTCTGATCTTAATAAGTGTTCCTGTATACGAACAGAGTTAAACATTCTGCTTCATATACGGCAGAAAACAATTTTTAATGCTCTTTTAGGTATGCTATTTTTGAAACTTCACAAGCAAAAAAGTTCACAAAGTCTGTAAGGCATCTGGCACAGAAATGTAAAAGAACGCTGTGAAGGCAATTCCTCAGGGAGTTAATCTGGACATTCACTAGCAGGAGGAATGCTACAAGCAAAGACTTTCATAGAAACATAGAAACATAGAAACATAGAAGACTGATGGCAGAAAAAGACCTCATGGTCCATCTAGTCTGCCCTTATACTATTTCCTGTATTTTATCTTACAATGGATATACTGTATGTTTATCCCAGGCATGTTTAAATTCGGTTACTGTGGATTTACCAACCACGTCTGCTGGAAGTTTGTTCCAAGGATCTACTACTCTTTCAGTAAAATAATAGGTTCAGAGGTTTTAAAACTCACTGGACTGGACAAGGACTAGTGTGTCCTTGTACATGCTTTACATAGTAAAGAGTCACTTCACCCTTTCTTAATTTTATAAATGCCTTGACACTCACACAATGCTAGTTCCTTCAGTGAGACATCATGGACTACTCTACTCAAGATAGTCATTAATGTTACAATTATTTCATAAGCTATATCAGAGCCTAGGCATAATAGGGATGCAATCTTTTTCTGCTACATTTTCAAAACATCATTGTTATATCATACCCTATTGATTTTTCATTAATGAAAAGTTAATAACAGAAGGCAATTTGTTTACTGCTGTATTTTGTAATATAGAAACACCCAAATTCCAACTGTTAGATTCAAAGCTAAGATCAAGATTAATTATCTTACAATTTTCTCAAACATTTCAAAAGGAGTTTGCATAGGTTATACATTGTCAATGTCTTTGGGTTTGAAAGAGGTTTGCTCTACTAAGCTAATATAGCCCACTTTTGACATAGGGGGAAATTGAGAGTCTGCAGCATTCTCATAATATAAATATTAAAATTGTAAGCTTCTATTATTGCATTATCATTCTCATTCTCATTATCATCATTCTTTTTATTTCTAACTTCAGTTCATTATTAAATCTTCATTTTGTTTTGGGAATAAGTACATTTGAAGTCCAATAATGCTATCCAGTAATCTTGAGCTGGCAAAGGCCCAGTCTAGGGTCTAGAATTATATATAGCCACTCACAATTCTACTATTGTCCAGATCACTTCTAGACAGAACATTCATGATTTCCACTTGAAGAATAATTGCTCATGTGGGAACATGGAAATAGAGTCCCTAAAATAGTAAGTAATTTTCCACACAAGGTACTCATATTTATTGCAGGAAAATAGCCATGTGGGTTACTTAATCTACTGTATCCCTTCAGGCCCCATAGATTGGTATGAAACCATGCGGTCAGAAAATCTTAATTATGATGACTTAAAGCACTAATAGAGCAGAAAGGTAAGTTTCACACATATCCATTATTGTTTATCACATCAGGGATGAGCCTGAATAAATCCAAGCTACACATTAACATATTTTAACTAATTCTCTATGAAAATGGACTTGAGTCTGCGAATGAAAGATAATGATTTAAAATTAACTCTGGTCAAATAAATTTGCTAAACTGTTATTTGGAAATGGCTTGTTTGGACACCGAGCCGAATTTAAACCATATTTTGAGTTGGGAAGGTTGCATTAATGGAAATGAAATTAAATTCTATAAATTAAATTCAATCTTTTTTCCAGCTAATTGTTCCAGTTTTTCTGTAAGCCGCCCAGAGTCACTTGTTTGTGAATGTGATGGAATGTAATCCTGATTCACAGAATAGATGAGCTGCATTCCAGAGGAGCCAGACAGAGAGAACAAAGTTCAGCTTGGTCAGAAGGAAAAGAGTCAAGAGAGCTCGTCCTTGGGACTTCTCGGAGTATATTTTTAAGTATGCAATTAGTTTGCTTTAATTTGAAAATATTTGTCTATAGGCAGTGAAGGGCTCCCAAAAATTTTACTACCACACTGTGGGCGTGGCTTATGCAGGATGCCCTGCATTTTCTTTCAACATCTTTTGTGCAAATTGGGTGCTCTAGGGTGGAGCTCCATTTTTACTACCCCACTGCGTGCCCCCCCCCCTCGGTCCGGACAGTGGCCCATCCGTAAGTAGATGAGGAACAATAAAGGCAATTACTTAGAAGAAACTCAGCATGTCTCTCTTGGTGTAGCTATATAAATTAGATAAGAAGGAAGGAAGGACAAACATATTCAGGACTTAACTGAAGCTCATTCCAGCTTCTTATTACAACTCATTTCTCCATCTTCTCCTGCTCATAGTTAGCTTCTATCTTGATTCTCATACTCTCCACTGCAGTTGAGTGTACAAAGTATAGAGGCAAGAAAGCTCCCCAAGTTACATTTGGTTAAAAAACCACTGTGCTGGTTGCCTTGAATAACTAGTCCCACCTCTAACTCTTGCTGATGTCAAGATGGACATCATTTAAGATTGTGTAAGGGGACACAATCTGAAGTTAGTTGGGGAAAGATCAAAGGCAACATGAGAAAATATTATTTTGCTGAAAGAGTAGTAGATCCTTGGAACAAATGTCCAGCAGACGTGGTAGATAAATCCACAGTAACTGAATTTAAACATGCCTGGGATAAACATATATCCATCCTAAGATAGAATACAGAAAATAGTATAAGGGCAGACTAGATGGACCATGAGGTCTTTTTTCTGCCGTCAGACTTTTATGTTTCTAAGATAGACCCACTGAAGCCAAATGAAACTTAAGTGACTCACCGCTAAGTCACTTTCACCAGACTGAATCCAAAGAGATTATCATTCAAAAATGAAATATTCTGCAAATTCTCTCTGAACTACACTGTACATTTCTGGAACAAATCTACTTGAAATTGTATTTGACTTGGAAAGGCTTATTCAAGCAGACTGTCTTTCACAGTGGTAATCTTGGCAAAAGTATTCACTTTAACAGAGATATGATAAGCAGGAGTATTTGGTTTAAAATAATAGAAAAATAGGCTCATCATGGGGGAAGGGTTAAGAGAGAGAAAGAGCATACAAGGCAGAATGTTTCTGTAAGGCTAATGAAGACAGAAACTGTGCCTGTAACAATATTAAGTTTATTTTCTCTAGTGATACGAAGAAGTGAGCAATCTGTCACTAATACTCTAAGCGAAATTACTTGTCTTGGTGGAATTCCCACTGACAGTCAGTCACTCACAGCATTGACCTGAAAATCTACCTGCTGAAAAACAAATTGCAGTGTCAAACTTTGAAAAGGTAGGAAGCCAGTTTTAATTTTGATTGGTCTTACTTGAGAATCTTTTACGCAGTCTTCCCATCTCCTTTTCCCCGCTTTCTCCCTAAACCCCAATTCTTTACTGGATTGCAAATAAAAATAAAGGAAAACCCCTGTTTAGCATTTGTGCGGGGGAAATTATTATTGCTGGCTGCATCAGAGAAATGTTATGTCAGATAAAACTGTTAAAGTGTGTCTAAGCAACATTAAGAGTGGCAGGCCCGCCAGTGACTGACTGGGTGAGTGAACACATTACCCAGACAGCATTGTAGGAATTAATTTTCTTCAATAAAGTGATTTTTAAGGCTCATATATTTCACAATCTAAACATATGTCAGTGTTTCATAAACAAAATAAATGGATTAAAATAAAACATTACCAATATGCTGACACATGGAGATACTTTAATTAGGAATACTTAAGCTGTGTGATATCTAACTGCTTTATTTGCTGTGGTGGAGTGTTCCCCCATTTCACAAAGCCACAAGCAGGTATGACCCATTTGCACAATAAAAGGCTGGAGCCAAACCCAATTGCCTTTTTTCTAGGATAGCCTATTGCATAGAATTAACCCCAATAAAATTCGCTTTAAGCTCGCAGCAATATACAGGAAATGCCTGCAGAGACACGGCTCATATACCAACTTTTCCACGGGGTGGGGGAGAGAGAGGAACAAATGAGATGCTGGTTCTTGAGAATAATATTTCTTCATAAAAGGCTACATTTAATGCCTTAGCTATTTAAAGGCCATATTTACATGACTGTCACATTACAGCGGCCTCTCTCCTGCACATTCTTCCCTACTTACTTTAAGGGCCTTGCACGAAAATAGCTGAGGAAAGCAAATGTCAGCCCTGTCCTGAAATTTATATGTGTGAGAGAATTAGAATAAGTAGAAATGTAATATATTGTTTACTGTGCCGAGTGCCCTCTGTTCTGTAAAGGTCAAAAGCATTGTAACCTTAGAGTTACAGTTTCTGATTGTTCCCAGGGTTAAATACATTATCAAAATTAATGGTTCAAACCCTCAACCTTCAGTTATATGCGTATTCCTGCCTCCATCTGCCGAACTGTTCAACTAAAAATAGCATTCTTTGGCCTTCATACTGCTAATATTGTACCCCTGAGGCAGGCGCTGCAATGCTTCAGCAATACTTTGGATCTGCACCCTGTGGTATAACAAAAGGTCGTTAGGTTGTGCAAAGCGAAGAGCAGAGAAGAGCGGGAGGATAAAGAAGCCGGCTGGACAGGCTTTTGTGGCGGGTGTTGTTTAATTTCATTGATGATGAAAACTTTCAGCGTACAGCTGCAACCAGGGCTAAGAGTTGCCAAGGCTCATTAATGTTATACGTGATAAACTTTGAAGGACAAATTGCTCAGGAAGGCATCAGGGATAAAGGGGAAGTTGTAGGTTAGTTTTACTCTTTCACCCTCCATGCACACTTCTAAAGAACATTTTGTTTAGGACAAATCCAGTTAACATAATTGCCTCGTTTCTTTCTTGTCTCCTTCCTCCCTCTCCCCCCTCCTTTTATATACATGTATACACACCTACATCACTGCTTTTCCCCCCTTTTTCTTTTTTCTTTGCTTTGAGAGATAGAAAGAGGGAAACATTGATATACTTGGTTTTTCTAAGTCTAGTGGAAAAGATTATTGCACTGGGTCATATAACTGAACCTTCTCATTGTATATTAATATAGATCAGTGTTTCCCAACCTTGGCAACTTGAAGATTTCTGGACTTCAACTCCCAGAATTCCCCAGCCAGCGAATGCTGGCTGGGGAATTCTGGGAGTTGAAGTCCAGATATCTTCAAGTTGCCAAGGTTGGGAAACACTGATCTATATTAATTAGTTAATTCAAACACTGATGGGAGGAAGAGACAGTTTGTCAGCGTGAGCCCAGATGTGATTCCTCAATACTGAAAGTAATCATGGGGTAATTAGAATCTGATCCACTTATTATTAATTCAAATTTAATGCTTATTCTTTCTTTCCCCAAACCCCTTTCCTTTTAAGGATTTAATGTCTGCACTTTTGGAGTCATGGTCTTGAAAGAGTAATAAAATGATGAAAAAGATCATTATGAGAAAGGCAGGTACATTAGACTCGTATACATTTCTGTATGCTCTTCAGTCTTTAATTCCTTGTATTTAAAATGGATACATCACAAACTAATTTTCTTCACAGGCTGTTGCTGTTGAAGCAAAGTGGACAAGGGCTTTTAAGAAGAGTAACTCTTCTGCTACTTTGAATGGCTTACAGATTAGGCAATAGCTCGTTGTGCCTATTTTGATCTGGAATTGGACACAGTAGAATTCAGTATGCTGTCATCCAGGACGTGATCTAGATACGTGATGGCAAACCTATAGCATGTGTGCCACAAGTGGCACATGGAGCTATATTGGTGGGCATGCAAGCTCAGGTCTGGCGTGCATACATGCACTGGCTGGCTGATTTTCGGGCCTCCTGGGCCCACTGGGAGTTGGGAAACAGCCTGTTTTCTGCCTCTGGGGGGGGGATGCTGTTTTTGTTCTCTCCAGGTTCCTAGAAATGTTGTGTAGCCTGGGGAGTGTGGAAAACAGGCATGGCATTGTGTGCAGGGAGCATGGGGGGTCAAGTGTGAATGTGCAAGGTAGCACATGGAATTATAGGTGTGTGGATGTATTCATGTGACCTCCCCACATTCCCCCCCCCCCCCTTTTGGCATGCAAAGCAAAAAAGGTTGACCATCATTGATCTAGATCAGTGATGGTGAACCTATGCCACGGGTGCAACAGATGGCACATGGAGCCATATCTGCTGGCATGCAAGCCGTTGCCCTAGCCTAGCTCCAAAGTGCATGCGTGTGCCAGCCAGCTGATTTCTGGTACTCACAGAGGCTCTTGGAAGGCGTTTTTGGCTTCAAGAGAGCCTCTGTGGGGCGGAGCGGACGTTTTTGCCCTCCCACGGCTCCACGGAAGACCTTGCAGCCTGGGGAGGGTGAAACATGAGCCTATTTGGCCCAAATGAAGTTGGGAAAAAGGCCATTTCCAGCATTGAAACGGGCTCCAGGGGTTGGGGAAAGCTTCTCAGGCATTGAATTATAGGCAGTCAATATAAATTTCACCATAGCGCACAGGCATTCTCTTTTAGCACCCGAGGAAAAAAAAGTTCACCATCACTGATCTAGATCATGCAATATTCTGGACAACTCAGCTAATGAACTATTGAATTACAATTTGCTCACAGATAATAGTTTTCTGCATTATTCAGTGGACCATACATTTCTCTTTTTTAGGATACATGGCAAAAGACTGCTTAAGTTTAGTCTCTGAAAAAGCTTAAAGTTTCCAGATATTTAGATTACAGTTCCCAATGCCTTGCCATTGGATATATTGAAATTATTAGGAGATATAAAACACAATATATGGAAAACACCAAGTTATCTACTATGCTAAAAGACATTGTTAGGTATGCTAGGAGATGTTATAGGTTAGTAATACTTTTTGGAGCACTGAAATCTATATACCATAGTTTTGAAAGAGCTATAGCTGTTAGGAAGAGTTCAACCAGCAATCTCAGCAAATTCTTCAGAAAGAATAACTGTGTTCGGGCTTGTGTGTGTTGCTTCAATTCTTCTTAGATATACAATAGTGTCACAATACAATACGTGTTATGCTATTTCTATTGAGGGGAGGGGAGTCTTTCAAAAGAAGAAAATAAGATGTGATCATCAGTTCCAGTTTCCCAAACCTTCACAGTGTATCTCACAGAAATAGCTCAGGATTAAGAATCATTTTAAGAACAAGTTGTGTTAGAAGTTAAAAAGCTTTGACGCATAAAAATGGATTGTTCTTACAACTCAAGAGCAAGGATTCTCTAATCAAACTAAGACATTGGGGTTTATTTATTTATTTATTTAATTTGACTTCTATGCCGCCCAATCCCGAAGGACTCAGGGCAGCTCACAACAATATAAAATTACAATAACAATAAAAAGAAGTCAAGGAAAAAAATGAGCAATATCTAAAATCCTAATTAAAACTTAAAAAACAATTCAACGACACATGTATGTCATTCATACCAAATTCATATATATGGACAAGCTAGTGGTTGATTTAGGGTCCTCAGGCCTGCCGGCATAGCCAGGTCTTTGTGGCCTTACAAAAAGCCAGCAGAGTGGGGGCCATACGGACCTCGGGGTGAGTTGATTCCATAAAGTCGGGGCAGCAACAGAGAAGGCCCTCCCCCGCGGACCCGCCAACCTGCATTGTTTAGCTGATGGGACCTGGATGAGGCCAACTCTGTGTGCTCTAATTGGTCTCTGGGAGGTATGTGGCAAGACACGGTCCCATAAATAATCTGGCCCTGAGCCATATAGGGCTATATAGGTAATAACCAATGCTTTGAATTGTGCCTGGAGACTAATAGGGAGCCAGTGCAGCTCGCAGAATATAGGTGTTATATGGGTGTACCGAGGTACACCCATCACAACCCACACAGCTGCATTCTGAAATTTGGAGTCTCCAAACACTTTTTGAGGGTAGCCCCATGTAGAGCGTATTGCAATATATTTCTTATGTTTGTTTTTATATTGAGGGTTTTAAATCATTTAATATTGGATTTGTATTGTTTTTGTAGTGAGCCTCTCGGAGTCCTCGGAGAGGGGCGGCATACAAATCTAATAAGTAAGTAAGTAAGTAAGTAAGTAAGTAAGTAAGTAAGTAAGTAAGTAAGTAAGTAAATAAATAAATAAAGTAAATAAAATAAAAGCTGTAAGATTGAAATACAGCTTTTCTTAGAAAATGTTTAAATCTTACAAAAGTCCTATGCTCTGAAAAGGAACAAGGTTAATGTATTATGTATAATTTATATTAGTAGTAAAATATTATTTTTAAGATTACTCTTAATCACAAAAGAATATGACAACCCAGTAGACAACAGCCATTCCTTTACAGAAGGAATTCCAGGAAAACATATCATTCCCTTAGCTGCTATAAAACCTCAGTCTTCTTTCAAAGGAACTTTCTCAGAAAGAAAGTCTTTAGAAGGTAGGGAAAGACCTTAACAAGAAAATATCATTTGAAATAGACCTAAAACAAACAAGCAGGATACCCATTTGATTATTTGTTTCTGTCCTCAGCCATTTTTAATGGAAAGTGGTAAATCAATAATACAAATTAGCTAGGGATTTCCTGTACATAAACAGATGGAGACTTCAGTTGTTTTTTCCTAGTCCACTCAATAACCATACCTAATCCCATCAGAAACACAAGTGACTTGTGATAAGAAGCCTGTAAACTGTTTTTTCTTAGTTTCTCTTATCTGTAATCTTAAATTCAAACGTACTTTTCTCCAGCTGGTTTCAAGGGCTACATTAAAATGTTTAAACAACTGTATCAATTTTTTTTGATATTCCTATAATTCTTTAAACTGATATATATTTGTCCTTACAATATGGATTTTGGAAACATTTTTAAAACTGAAAAATGATACTTTTCATATGCTACTTCTCTTATTTTTAGATTCTATCCAATTCTAAAATGATAATAGAGCAAATTTCTCATTTCATTTATCGGGATTCTTTAAAAAATCTGTAACCATTAAGGCTATTTTTTCCCCTAATTTTTAAAAATATTCTGTAATCCAAACAATCTGGCATTAAGTGAGTCTATTTTTCTTCTAACTAAACTGCAATGTTTGCCACTACTAAACTAACACTACTATAATTTTGGTTGATAACAATTACAAGAGGCATTAGCTGCAATATTTAAATAATGAAAAGGTAAACCTTTAATATGATTGCCAAACATACGCACTTTATAAGCTTTTGACTGCTACTTCATTACTTGACACCATTGTGCCTTTTCTTGGGGAATATTAAAAGGCTATATAATAAATTGGAATATAAATCATTTTCACACAACATTTAGTTCCCCCTATGACAAAAATAAATAAATGACCTAGCAAGGGACCAAACTCAGACTGCTGATGGCTGCTGGCATCCAACCAACTTAACGCATGGAAAGACTGAGATTCCATAAATACAGAAGCTGCAAGTCTACAGTTTAGGAAACAGTCATTACAAAGCCCAAAAAAAGGAGAAATCAACATTTTTCAGACACCCATTATGAGAAGCAAAAGCTAAATAGGCTACATCTGGAAAAAGCTTAAGAGAAATAAAATATTTTGAATCTAAATTCCACTAAGAGTGACTTGTTTCTTCCATCCTTCCTCCACATACACCATTTAAGTAACTTTGAAACACCTTTCTGTTGAAGAAAATACTTAAAGGATTGCTTAATTCTCCCACCAAATCATTGGGCTTAAAAGCATTTAAGCATACATTGGATTGTGCCAAAAATTATTAAGTAATTGATAAAAATACAAAGTTGGCTGCATTTTCCAGCATCAAGCTTGACACATGCTGCTCTGTTTGCAGCATATTTAGTACATAAGGTGTTAATCCTTCTGGGGATGTGCTTAAAAATTACTTAACATTCAAGCCATTACTTAGCATACAGCTGGTTAGCAGTTTTCCACTGAAGTACTGGCTTTGAGCCCACATATTTTTATTCTGGCACATACCTGGAGCTGTAAAGGGCTGAGTCCAGAAGCAGCAGCAGCTGCCATTGTTGATGGAATGAACTGCACAGGATAGTTATCACCTGTCAAGGAGAACAATGCACACAGGTTTAGACAATGAGCAGAGAATAGCAGCATGCAAGTACAAACAGGGCCTGAGCTCCACAACACCGCTTTAAGCCTAAACATCTGCAAAAACAAAAGGGGATTGTTGGGCACAGACTTGCACCTCTGCTTTGGAAGTTCTGCTCATCAGATCGCTAGTAGGCAAACTGGCAAAACATAAAATGCAATGCTGAGACCTAAGCATGCTCACACTTATTAAAGCTCACGTAGCAGCATTGAAAAATAATTGCGTGTTTAGAAATTTTTCAAATGATCCTTGACATTGACAAAGCAATGCACAAAGGCTCAATCTTGAAGCTTGGGAGCATCAATTCCATTTTAAAACTTCTTTAGCTGCACTTATTTGGACTAACAGATCAAGAAATTATTATGCACAACGGTATATCCTAAGGAATAATATTTGGATCTTTTCAACTTATGTCTTTCCTGGTATGCATGAGCTCAGATAGGCAATTTTCGGTTCTGGGCATTATGGCATAATTTTGTCTGATGATGGTAGAGTTCACACACACACACACACACACATACACAGACAAATAATTTTTAAAATATCTGCAGTTCCTATGTAAACAGCAATTCTCCATGGTTGAAGATAGATATATTGATGGCTGGATGGCTGGATAGATAGATAGATAGATAGATAGATAGATAGATAGATAGATAGATAGATAGATAGATAGATAGATAGATAGATACTTTTGTTATATTCTTGTATAAAGGAAAAATATGTTCATGCTTCAAAGCAAAATATCTGAAATTTAAGTGATACTTGGAATTAATACATTCAACAATATGATAAATCCTGGATTGTAAATAGGATAAAGATAAAGGGTATTGTTGGGCCAAGCCAAGAGAGAATCACCTATCCTGCTCTCTAGTGGTGAAATCCAATTTTTTTTTTCTACGGGTGGGTTGGTGGGCATGGCTTGGTGGGCATGGCAGGGGGAAGGATACTGCAAAATCTCCATTTTCACCCCACTCCAGGGGAAAGATACTACAAAATCCCTCTCTACCTCTGGGGGAAGGCTATTGCAAAATCTCCACTCCCATTCCACTCTGGGGCCAGCCAGATATGGTATTTGATGGCTTCTCCAAACTACTCAAAATTTCCATTACTGGTTCTCTAGAACTTGTCAGAACCTACTGGATTTCACCCCTACTGCCCTCCCATCAATGAAAGAATGTAGCTGTGGGCCAGTGAAACTCTTAATCCTATTAATGTAGATGCTGGAACTGGACTGTCAGATTTGTTCATGATAACAACCTCTGTTGTTACATTCTTCAAAACCTTTCTTCTGTTATCATTTGTTATATTGATTATCCCATTATCTGGTTGTACTATATGTTAGATATAGGGATTATTTATCTTCAAGTATTTTAGTGTTTAATAATGTTGTAATTTCAAAGTATTATGATAGAGTTGCTCCTAAAATAAGAAATATCTAGTATAAGAGTCTGTAGCCTACGTAATATACTTTCACAATATAACTATAACCTGCATTACTTCACTAAAGCTGGAAGTTGAAAGAGGGGTGGAAAATGAAAAAAAGGACTAAGTATATAATATATATTTAGCCATACCCTTACCGGGATTTGAACCTGCAGGCTATATATATAGCACACTTAATAAATATATATAATATGTACTTATATATTAAGTAATTTATATATTGCACAATAACCGAGCTTCAACAATGCTTTCTCATTTAAAATCAGTGTTATGAACTATCTCCAGGCTATATATTTATAAGCTATTCCTCTTCCATTTAAAAAAGTTTTATAATAATATACTTGTTTTGCATAAACTTTTTTTCACATAACACACAGAATTAATAACATAGGTGTGGTAGAGAAGATTTAAGATAATGCAGTTTAGGAATGGCGAATTCCCCCATGCACATACATCAAGCTCTCAACCCCATCTCAATTCTCAACTCTACTATAAATTCCCGAAAGCAATAAAACAGGAAAGAAAATACTCTCTCTTCAGCTTGCCATCCAAAGAGCAGCCACTCTTCAGACAAGCTCAGTGTACATATTAAGTTGCTTTCACTTTTTAAACAAATGGTGAGGTTCTAATCCACAAGGTCTCTCTGCATCATATCCATAATACCTCAATGGATCATTGAGCACAGTATGTGCTTGTACACAGTCCACTAACAATTGGCTTCTGATTGCATACAGAGCGTGTTGCTACAATGGCTTTCCTAACCTACATTGTGCTGGTGTCCTACAGAGTTTATAACATTCATAAAATCTAATCTTATTCCCCCTTTTGTATGAGGTTGATTTTTGTCTGCAGTAAGTTTAAAAAAAACAAACTAAACTAAACCAAATTGTTTCTTCATGGGCTAAAACCCTTGTCTTTTTATGGTTAGATCATTCTGCCTATCTTCTTTGAAAACTAAACAATATTTTCTGAATATAAAGCATTCTCATCAAAAGTTAAATAATGTTTCTTTGGCAATAAGCATTTTAAAAAAACTGTCATGAAAATGTTGAATTAAATTTCCATTGCTTTAAACGGGAAAACAATAAGCATTTAAATCTACACAGGGAGTGCATTACCAAACATTTTCAAGCCAATCTTTCTTTAAATATAATGAATAATTCATTCCCTTTCCATAAAATCCTCTCTCTCTCTCTCCCTCTCTAACACACACACACACACCCTCTCTCTCTCTCCTAACTTCAAAATCACTTGCTTTCATTTGTATTAATACATACTAAAGTATTTCTTATCCTGCTTGTGTGTGTGTGTGTGTGTGTGTGTGTGTGTGTGTGTGTGTGTGTGTGTGTGTATGTATATATCTTCTCCCTGTTGGCACTCCTTTTTCACAGCTGTCATGCTTCCAAGATTTGAAGTAGCTTGGAGTATGTGTATGTGAAAGTGTGTGTTATTAGGGTCCCTGCCATGGCTGATAGTGTTCTTTGGCTCATATGCTATAATTTTGCCTTATGCCGATGGCAGCTTAATTTCATTACCCTCTGTCTCTTCTACTCCTCTCCAACCTTTTAAGCAGAAAGTTAGCGTTTCTAAGATTAAACCTGTGAATTCTAAAATGAGCAGTCTATAGCTTCATATAATCCTACTGCATTATATAGTAGTATTATTTGGAGAACAAAGCATGACACTTCTTATCAATGGAATGTTTTGCTGATAATAGTAAAACTGAAGCAGGTACATGTTCTTTGGAGGAAGGGACTAACAACAAAGGAGGGTGGGGAAGTTAAAAAATAGAAGATGCATATTATTTTTCCTAACAAAAATAATTGATCAATGTGTTTCTTAGTAGCTTTTTTAACAATCCATCGCTCAACATGTTGTAGCAAATTTATTTCAAATTTATTTTTATACTTGGAACACTTGGGTGAGGATCTATTCTTCTTTAATTTTATTAAGGCAGACAAAACAAGTTAGAACAAGTTCATTGTACGTATAGATACATGCTAGCCTTGATTAGTGGGAGAATGGTTGAACAGAGACAAAAAAAATATCCTCCCACCCTTCATTCTTTATTTTGCAAACTAGTCTTCTAAGCTTATCTGTTGATTATATATTGGCTTTTTTATTGTGTTTATACACATTAGTAGCTCTAAGATCCAAAATGATGCATCAACTTCTGTTTCACTTGTCAGCATACACAATACGTATTAAAAAGATGGAGGCAGCAAATGCTTTCAGTCCTTTGACTTGAATTCCAAACAAAGTGTTTCTTTGTTTTCTTCTACAATCTTAAAATCTGTATGCAGTTCAAAACTTTCAGGTACACTTTTCAGAAGGTACATACTTCCATAGTTAAGTCACTGTATCTTCTATAGCACTGTTTCTCAACCTTTGCCATTTTAAGATGTGTGGACTTCAATACCCAGAATACCCCGCAGTGGGAGAGAATTCTGGAAGGCAGTCCACATTAAAATGGCTATGGCTATACACAGATCTACAGATTATCTGGCAGTCCACATTAAAATGGCTATGGCTATACACAGATCTACAGATTATCTCATAACATAATGGATCTCAACTGAATTTTGTTTGTTAGATTTTTTCCCCTAAGGAAATTAAGTTATACAGTGTTCCCTCGATTTTCGTGGGTTCGAACTTCGCGAAAAGTCTATACCACGGTTTTTCAAAAATATTAATTAAAAAATACTTCGAGGTTTTTTTCCTATACCATGGTTTTTTCCACCCGATGACATCATATGTCATTGCCAAACTTTTGTCCGCCTTTAATAAAAAACTTTTTAATAAACTTTAATAAATAAACATGGTGAGTAATAATCTAAATGGTTGCTAAAGGAATGGGAAATTGTAAATTTAGGGGTTCAAAGTGTTAAGGGAAAGCTTGTGATACTGTTCATAGCCAAAAATAATGTATTTACTTCCGCATCTCTACTTCACGGAAATTCGACTTTTGCGGGCTGTCTTGGAACGCATCCCCACGAAAATCAAGGGAACACTGTATCACTTCAAAAAGAGTCCTAGTAGTATAAGTAGTTTGCAATCATGATATAAAATTCAGTCTGCTCAAATCCAAAGTCCTGCATAAAGCAATGCAAGTTTACAAATCTGATCCAGACTGTGATTTTAGACTATAAAGAACTCTTAACTCCTTTGACAGATCCTTTTGTTAGTATAGTTAATCCTCAATTTACATTCACAATCAGGACCAGAATTTTCATTGCTAGGCAATTAAGTAACTCATGCCCGGAGGTGGGTTCCTGCCATTTCTAACTGGTTCTTTAGAACTGTTAGTAACTTGGCAATGATGTTATCAAACCAGTTCTGTTTGTGTCTTTGTGAGTGGCACCATCTTGGATTTTTGTTTCACGGCACAACTCTGAGCAAACTGGCAGCAAAAGGATGCAGAACCCACCTTTGGTACTGTCCAGTTTTACTACTTATTGTGCCACGATTGTTAAGCAAATCACTGCAACTGTTAAGTGAATCAGATCAATAAGAAAGTGTAGCTTCCTCCATTGGTTTTGCTTGTTAGAAACTGGCTGGGAAGGTTGAAAATGGTCAACACATGACCTCAGGATGCTGCCTTCATTATAAATACATGCTGGTTGCCCAGTGGTCAGATTTTTAGCACATGATCATGTGTATATTGTGATGGTTGGTAGTGCAAGGATTGGTTGTAATTTACATTTTTCCATGCTGTTGTAACTTTTAATGGCTGCTAAATGAATAGATATTAAGTCAAGGATTATATTAAATTATTATTAGAGTTGGAAGGGACCCTATAGGCCATCTAGTCCAAACCTCCACTCCAGGAGAAATCCCTACACCATTTCGGACAGACTTACAAAGATGCTTAATGTTTATAGATGAAGTCATGTTGGAAATATATCATTTGTTTTTTTAAAAAAATAGTTGACAACTATGTAAAGTACAGTAGTACCTCTAGATACGAGATTAATTCGTTCCAGAACGGAGCTCGTATGTCGATCAACTCGTATCTGGAACAAATGGCTTTAGACTTTGTTTTTCCCCGCCGAGATAACCAGAAGCAAGGATTCTAGTGGAAGCTCGGCTCGTATCCTGAATTTGAGCTCGGGTGTCGAACAGAAATTTCGCTCCCATCGTGGCTCGTAACTTGGAATACTCGCAAGTGGAGCAGCTCGTAACTAGAGGTACTACTGTACATCAATAATAATCTTTCCATATTACAAATGGGAAAAAAGGATAGAAAGATTTAGATAACCCCTAAAATAATCTTTATATGATTGTTTTAATTGGGAATTGCAGTAAAAAGATTTTTCCTTTTAGGATCAGCCATCAAGAGTAAAGGAACAAACAGTCATGATGAAGATCTTGGGGGAAAAATCAGATACCATGATGTGTCTATATCTGCCAAGATCAAAACAGTGCCGACAATACTGTTCTCTGTGACACCTTATGGAACTGAAAATCGGACTTTGAAGAAGCTGGATAGGAAGCATATTTTAAAATTTGATGTTGGAGAAAACTTCAATAACATCCAAGAAAACTAAAATGATTCATGAAACAAATCAATCCAGAGTTCTGACTCAAGACACAAATTATCACTCAAAATTATCATATTTTGGGCATATGTGTTACCAAATTTGTTATATGAATACCTACAGTAGTTCTCTTTCTGATGCTATGAAAGGAGGTAGGAAAGGAGGAGGGAAAACAACTGTAATGTGTATAGACACAGTAATGGTAGTTATGAATACCCTGTTAAAAGAACTAAAGAGCCATGTGAAGGACAGATTGTCATGAAGAAAATAAACTTAAGTGATTGCTAAGAGTCACAATGATTTGATAGCATATAATCAATTTATTTATGAATAATTAAACAGACCAATCTGACAATATGTTATTATCTTACTGGGAGGAATTTACTATATTCTATTACAATTAGCATATTATGGCATGGCATATATCACAGCTTGTAAAGTCACATGGATCATATAGCCTCTTTCTCTTTAAGTTTACTTAAGATTGCTGTGCTGACTGATATTTGAATCAGGGATCTTCTAGCATACCAGTCACTTACAATTAGATCTGCTCTCATATTTTATACTCTTAACATGATGCCTATACTTGACTAAATTAACAGTAAACTGTTACGGATTAGCATTGACCAAAGAGGTCATATCATTCACTTTACAGCTTTTACTATGCTATAAAAGAGTCAAATTATCCAATAAGCAATAGCTTGACTTGCTCAGTTAAATGTTGCCTTTGTAGCAGCTCTACTTTATAGATCTTATTTAAATAAAACGTCTCTATCAGTGAAAATTGGAAAACTGTCAAAAGCACATGGGCAATTTAAAAACTGGCAAAAGACACAACAGTAATCTAAGTTATACAATAATTTAATATTTTTATGCAATATACACTCTGAATACACAAATTGATTTATAAGGCCCAAATTTTTCAATTAGCAACTGCTATGTTGAAACTATGTTGTATCGTACTGGGATATACAGTAAAGTTTTTGAAACCTGATGATTGATATTGATATATACAAGTTTGGGATTTTAAAATACACTGTTAAAAAATAAAGGGAACTCTTAAACAACACAATATAACTCCAAGTAAATCAAACATCTGTGAAATCAAATTGTTCACTTAGGAAGCAACACTGATTGACAATCAATTTCACATGCTGTTGTGCACATTCAACTTTGTACAGAACAAAGTATTCAATGAGAATATTTCATTCATTCAGATCTAGGATGTGTTATTTGAGTGTTCCCTTTATTTATTTTTTTGCCCATCTCATATATTTTGCCCATCTCATATTAGGGGAAGGGATGGAGTTATTTGATCCAAAATACTTCTAAATTTAAATAAAAGATTATATAGCAGAAAAATCTTTTTTTTTCAATAACTTACTTTACAGATTGGCTGGGACTACAGCTCCCAACTTCAAAGAAATACTAGGAGTTGTTGCCTTAGCATATCTGAATATTTGATTTAATCTGAAATGGAGCATTTAGTTATTAAGCAAAACACTTGGATTAATAGTGTGACTCATGTAAATATGGAATATAACATGTAAATGTTATCTTGGTATTAACATATAAAACTGAGTTATCCAAAACATTGCAATATTGACTAATTTGTAACCTTTTCTAGATACATTATCAATTGATCTAAACTTAAATCAAGGCTTTACGATCTATTACATTGTTAAAACAAAACTCTTGATAGTTTCAGTGGTGCTTGAAGGCAATAATGTGCCCTGGATACCTAGTTACATATCTCAGATAATAGTTACATATCTCAGATAATGAAACTGAACTAAAATATATTGCTACTAAAAATAACATATTTGGATAAAATTAATACTATAAAATCAAAGTTTACCATTGGAAAATTTAACATCCATGATCACCGTTCCCTGTAGGCTGCGCGAGTGAGCGCGCGCGCACCCCAAAACACCACCCCGCGCACCCTTTTCTATGGGCGCGCAGTCCCCATCCCCCTGCCAGCCCGCGGGGGGGGCGGGGAGGCGCTGGCAGTAGAAGGCGCTGCCCCCGCCCGATCCACTCCCTCTCCTCCTCTTCCAATGAAAGAAACGCACGGAAGCTGCTTGCTTTCCGTGAAAGCAGCACGCCTTTTAAACACGCTGCTTTCCTGCACCTCTTTCCTGGGGGGGGGGAGTGGCCTCCTCCCCCCCCACCCAGGAAAGAGTTGCAATAAAGCAGCGTGTTTAAAAGGCGCGCTGCTTTCACGGAAAGCAAACCCGGCTTTCCTGGCCGGCACAGGGCTTTCCTGCCGCTCTCCCCCGAAAACACAACGGAGGTCCAGGATGACAGGCGAAGCGAGGTGGAGCAACGCGAGGCTCAAGCTGGTGGCGGAAGACCTCCGTTGTGTTTTCGGCTGGGGGGGGACAGGAGGACCTTCCTGGCTTTCCCGGGCAGCTGGCTCTAGCCTTGTGCCGGTCAGCAAAGCCGGAGACGTGGAGAGAAAGGAAAGAGAGGGAGGGAAAGAGGAGAGGAAAGAAGGAGGGAAAAGTGAACGAGAGGGAGAGAGAAAGGGAGGAAGAGAGGAAGGAAGGAAGAGATAAATATAAAGGGAGAGAGGGAGAAAGAGAGGGAGGGGAAGAGGGGAAGGAAGGAAAAGAGAGAGAGAAAGAGAAAAAAGTGGAAGGAAGAGAGAAGGAAAGAAAGGGAAAAAGAAAGAAAGAGAGAGAGAGAAGATAGGAAGGAAGAGAGAGTGAGAGAGGGAAAGAAAGAAAGAGTGAGAGAGGAGAGAGGAAGGAAGAGTGAGAGAGAGTGAGAGAGGGGAAGAAAGCAAAAGAGAGAGAGGAGTGGAAGGAAGAGAGAGGGAGAGAGAAATGATAGAAAAAAAGGGGGAAGAGAAATGAGAAAATGATTGAGGCAGAGAATGACAGGAAAGAGAGAGAAATAGAGAGAGAAGTGATTCTTGATTTAAAGCATATGGTAAAAGCACTTAAATAATAACAGAGAGAAAAAACCCCAGCCCTCACCTGTTTTTATTAATAGTTATGTTTTTGGATTTGCTGGTTATTTTAGTTTTAATAGTAATAGAGTTTTGTTTTGTTTTATTATTAATTTAATTTAATAAAAAAGTAGGGATTTTATTTACTTACTTACTTACTTACTTACTTACTTACTTACTTACTTACTTACTTACTTATTTATTTGTACTTCTATGCCGCCCAGTCCCAAGGGGACTGCCGCTCAGACACTATACTTTTCGGCCCACCCCGAAAAAAAATTAGAGGGAACATTGTCCATGATTGTAGATTTAAATTTGTTCTATACACTGCATTTTGTTTCTCAGATTAATCAAAGGTCAATTTTGCCTATCAGAAACTTGTTTTCACAAGTGATACAATGATACCTCATCTTCCAAACCCCTCATCATACAAACCTTTCAAGATACAAACCCGGGGTTTAAGATTTTTTTGCCTCTTCTTCCAAACTATTTTCACCTTACAAACCCAAACCACTGCCACTGGGATGCCCCGCCTCCAGACTTCTGTTGCCAGCGAAGCACCCATTTTTGCACTGCTGGGATTCCCCTGAGGCTCCCCTCCATGGGAAACACCACCTCCAGACTTCCATGTTTTTGCGATGCTGCAGGGCAATCCCAGCAGCGCAAAAACGGCACTTCGCTGGCAACGGAAGTCCGGAGGTGGGGTTTGCCAGCGAAGCACCCGTTTTTGCGCTCCTGGTATTCCCCTGCTGGGATTCCCCTGCAGCATCACAAAAACACGGAAGTCCGGAGGTGGGGTTTCCCATAGAGGGGAGCCTCAGGGGAATGCCAGCAGCGCAAAAATGAGCGCTTCGGCTGGCAAAAGGGGTGAGTTTTGGGCTTGCACGCATTAATCGCTTTTCCATTGATTCCTAAGGGAAACATTGTTTCATCTTACAAACTTTTCACCTTATAAACCTCGTCCCGGAACCAATTAAGTTTGTAAGATGAGGTATCACTGTACTTTGTAGTTCTACATTATGGTTCTCTCCTAATACATTTCCCTTCCTCTATTTTAAAATTATTATGTGGGTGTTCATCTTTGTTGAATTATATACCAATAGTTTAGAAAATAATAGAAAGAGAGTAAAAGTGGAAATATAAATCCTATAAAACTGGAAGGATATTTCATTCTCCTCAGACAGAAAAAGCACAGCTCGTCATTTTATATTTGATTAAGCACTATACTACCAGGAATACTTTCTAAAAGACATATTTCTACATATTAGTTTTTAGAATGAATATTTCTACATATTAGTTTTTAAAACTACCAATTCAATTGCATTTTAGCCTTATATCCCCCTACCCAATTACATTTTACAGCACTCTCTGGGCAGTTTACAATATAAGCATTACTTGCATATTGCCCCAACACTCTGGTCCTCATTTTACTAACCTCAAAGGGATGGAAAGTTCCATCAACCTTGAGCCTCATCAGGATTGAGCTCCAGGCTATAGGAAGAATCTGCCTGCAATACTACACTTTAATGCATGACCGGCGGCTTAAACCGCCGGCCGAAATTGCCCCCGGAGCAAGGGGGACGCTGTGCGCGGCTCTATTGAGCCCCGAACTTCTGGGTTCTGGAAAACCCGGAAGTTCGGCTTTTGGCAGCGCGCCAGGTCAGCGCGCTGCCTCCTGGGAGACAGGGGAGGTCCTAGATCGCCCTATTTAAGGGCGATCCGAGCAGGACCTCCTCCTTGCCTGCTGCGTACTGGAAGCGAACACCCGCCCACCCTCCACTATTAACAGTGTGTCCTAAGGAGGTCGCCTCGGGGCTGAATAGGAATTTTTTCCGGCCTCCCCTTTAGAGGCGGCTGTTTTTTCGCCTATTCCACACTGATGGTACGGACTGGATTGGTTAGGGGGTGCGGCGCACTTAGATGTCAGTATAGACCTCCCTCTGGTCATTGGGGTTTGGCAGGTTAGGGGCAGAAATGGGCAATTAGAAGCGACTGCGCATGCTCCTTTGGGCATCCTTTAAAGGGTGATGGACCGCCTCTCTCCAGGAACTAGAGGTTGGAACAACTTCGGGGATTGGAGAGAGGATGTCCATGGGAATCACCGGATCCAATTTCCCACGGGGTTTGCAGGGTGAACTCCTCCCAGACGACGAAGGGGTGTCGCTTGGATCCAGGTGAAGGTGGCTACCTTCACCTGGTTCAGCAAGGAGTTTTTGCCCAATGTTGCCAAGGAAGTTTCTGTTAGGAATTTCCGCCCCGTTAGTTTTGGCCTCTGCAGGTCCTTAGTTATGTTGAATTTAAATATTTAAATTTACGTATTTAAAGTTACGTTATTTAAATTTATGCTAATTTAATAAAATGACCCTTATTTAATCCACAATATGTCTCAGCGTCTTTACTCTGCTTCCGGGGCAAACCACTGAACTGGACTCTTGAATTCTTGAATGTTTCTGATAACAGCCCTAAAATAGGCTAAACATGAGCAACCTTTTGGTGGCCAAAGACAACAATAAAATTCCTGAAAGACAGGAATTGCACTGGAAACAACAATGATGCAGATAGGGGCAGCAAAAATTGCAAAAGTGTAGGGATGATCTCTCTCTCTCTCTCTCTCTCTCTCTCTCTCTCTCTTTCTTTCCTTCCTTCTTTTTAGTTTACGCAGGATTTTTTCAGTACCCTTCCTTTGCTGTATATCTGTGTCTAATCTATGCAGTTGTCAGTTTTATTGTGAAATATCTGCTTCCAATAATGTGAAATGGTAAGTCTTTTTTTTTGCATGAGAGACCATATAAAACACAGGTAGCATATTGTAACAACCATGGAAAAGGTTCAAGATTTGCATTTGGACCCCATATGCCTATCAGAGGAAGCACATTAAACATGTAAAAGAAAAATCCACCCAACAGCAGAGAATGGGTCTATTTTTTAAACCAATAACCTAGAAGTACTTGCCATTGACAATACTACTCTGTTTGCAGTGTTTTAGTACATAAAATAACAACTTTTCTCACTCCATGAGAAAAAATTTATGTCGTAGATTGGCTGGAGAAAATTAAGATAAACTCTATATCCCCAAATACAAAGTGGACAAGCAGCTAAACAGAATACTAATCCCACCTATTATTCCAATAAGACATTTACCATTTCTCATATTTAAGAATCAATTTTCCATTTGTCCGTTTTTATAAAATCAACAAGGTAGAGCAGAATGCAACAAGAAGAAATAATTTAATGTTTAAAGGAAATGCTATAATTGATTCCCCCCCCCTTTAATATTCAATGGAAAGGGGACAGATTAATGAGAAAAATAAAGATGCAATTTCTGGCCTAAGATCTACAAGGAATATGCACATGCAGAAAAGGTTGGCTTTTATTTACTTAAATTTTATAACTCTGAATTTTTCCACTAACATGATTTTAAGCATTTAAAGCCTGTTTACAGGGAGACTCTGAAAGTAGCTTCAAACCATTATATCCCTAATTGAATTCCCCAGGAGCCCGGTAAACTCAAAGGAATAAAGAAAGAAATCATACCATTTGCTAAATCATCTCTAAGCATTTCTCACTGTGAAGTTCCCTGACCTGTTACAAGCTTGAATTGATGATTGCAACTGAACTGCTGAACCTCTGTTATTTAGATGAAAGTCGTATAAAATGCTGCCCAGTTGCAATAAACAAATTAAATCATACCTGCATTCACTTTTTATCTCTAATTATAAAGGAGGCTTTCACAAAAGAGTAAAATGTGTACATGCTACTGAGAAAGGGCTGAAGAAAAAGGACAGATATATGTAATTTTCCTATAAGAAGCGGGTTACTCCTAAAATGCAAATTGGCATGGAAATGGCTCAATAAATTCAAAAGAAATACATTGTGGTATACAGAAATAAAAGAAATATGGTTGTGCACAGTCAATTATCTCGTGTCTCTAGTTAACAGATATCTGGACTTGCAAAAACCGCACATTCACAACCTCCACGATATCCTTTTGTGTGTATAAGCACCACACAAGGGAAGTCAATCATAGAGTCATATTTTATACCCCCTCATCTACGTCATTTTTATTTTAACTTGTTAAATGTAATTTATTTATTTATTTATTTATTTATTCATTCATTCATTCATTCATTCATTCATTCATTCATTCATGTATATTTTCTAACAACACAGAATGAATGAATCTGGGCAATGCACAATGTATAATCAATCAAATTAACTTTAAAATCAGAAATAATTTAAGGTTTAAAATTGTAAAAAATAACATAAAATTTCAAAAGGTGAAAAATTTCAAGATGGGAAGGTTAGCAGGTGTTAATACAGGTGAGAGCCTTCTCATAGGGCCAGCCATACCTACAGTTCATAATTCCCTCTAAGCTGAGCAGTGAGCAATCGCTCACTTAAAAATCATAATCAACTCAGAGTTTTCCAAACCTGCCCAGAAGCCGAGAGGGAAAGAGTGAGAGGGAAGGAGAGAGAGAGGAAGAGAGAGAAACAGATAGAAAAAAGAGAGGAAGGAAAAGAGAAAGAAAAAGAATGGGAGTAAGGAAGAGAGGAAGAAAATCAAAATCTAGTTTAAAACTAGCTCAACTATTTAAGTGGCATTTTGATATTGATAGAGTTGCCCTATTATGAGCTCACTATTATAGACACACAGTACAGTATTTTATTTTGAAATTCTCTGAGGCAAAACAGGGTGGGTTTTTTATTTATTTGTCTGTTTGTTTGTTTATTTATTTATTTATTTATTTATTTATTTATTTAATATTTCTGTGCCGCCCAGTCCCGAAGGGACTGCCGCTCAGACACTATACTTTTCTGCCCACCCCCCAAAAAAATTAGAGAGAACACTGCTACAGTTGCGTAGGCTTCTCTCTCTCCCCCCCCACCCATGCAAGACTACACAGTCAGGTTTTTACTCTTTTGCATAAAGTCAACATATATAAACAGCTGTATATTCTCAGCGACTTACCGGGTTTATAAGTTATTCCTGGGGGAAAAAGAAATCCCTGCTGGGCTGCTGCAGCAGCTGCCAATGTCCTCTGGTCATGTGGAAATATTGGGATCATGAGAGGAGGCATGTGACCCTGAACCTGCTAAAGAGAAGAGAATATCTGATCAGAAATTTCACTAATCTGTCTTAACAAATCTCTCATTATCAACAATTGTTCACCAAGTCCCATTGAACCTATTTGTTATCATAACTTCACAAGAGAAATGCCATTAGAAGCCATGGGATCCAATATGTTATACTCACCATCCTTTCAGTTCCTTGCTTTGGAAAATACCCATGATTCAAAATTAAAACAATTTGCCTTTCAATTGAAAAGGTATTATTTGTCATATGTATCTCATTGTAATATATAAGCCATTTTATGGATGGAATCATTACCACAATATCGGATAATAAAGAGTATGTTCTAATACATTCAACTACAGTGGTACCGCTACTTAAGAATTTAATTCGTTCCGTGATCAGGTTCCTAAGTAGAAACATTCTTAAGTAGAAGCAATTTTTCCCATAGGAATCAATGTAAAAGCAAATAATGCGCACAAACCCATTAGGAAAGAAATAAAAGCTCAGAATTTGGGTGGGAGGAGGAGAAGGAGGAAGAGGAGGAGGACACTGCTCCGGGAGGCAACCTCACGCCAAGCATATGGGAGGCAGCAGGATGGAGTCACCACAGCGAAGTGGATTATTCCCTCTCCAAGTGCCCAGAGAAAGGAAAATGCTCCATTAGCTCTGGGCTCCCAAAGCCTCCTTAAGTGCCACCGAAAGGCTCCTCTGGCAGCCCAGAAAAGCCCAAGATGGCCAGGATTAAAAGAGGAATGGCAGGAAACTGGCCGGGCCTTCGTGACGCTCTCAAATTTCCTGGGAAATTTTTCCGGGCTCGGGTTCTTAAGTAGAAAATGGTTCTTAAGTAGAGGCAAAAAAATGTTGAGCAACCGGTTCTTATCTAGAAAAGTGCTTAAGTGCAGGCGTTCTTAGGAAGAGGTACCACTGTATTTTAAATTTCATTTCACTTTCATTGACAGGATGAAAAGCAACAATTAAACATGCAAATAAAAAACCCTATGAAAAAAGTTTGTTTTCAGTTTGTTAGACCAGGCATTTGATAATGAGCTAGCAAATGTAGATGCAAATATTCTTTCAGAAGTTCAGTTTTAGTTCCTGAAATCTTTAATTCCAGGTTTCATTATCACAAAAGACCTGGAAATATTCCAGTTGAAAACTTGAGAGGAGGGGAGTACTGGGAAACCTGGGAAATAATCATATTCAGAAATAATATAAGAATATAATGATTTTAATTAAAATTAACAATAATCTCAAACCCAAAAGGAACCATATGGATCAAAATAGGAAGTATAAAAATTATTTTACAACCAGAAAAAAGGTTTATACCTTGACTTGTTCCAAATGAATGGCAACAAACTCCATTAAAAAGTCAAAATGAACTTCAAGCACTTTTTTTTATTCCAAAAAATAAAATAGCCCTGGTAAAAAATCCATATGCTGACCTATGACACTGTTTAAATACTGTCAGATTTTCTTGTCATATCCATGTTCCTCTCCCACTCCCTGATGCAGACCAGAAAGGCTACTGTGTGTACACTTCTAAGAGAGTTAATTTACCAACAACCCTTCTCTGGGGAAAAACCCTAAGATGTAGGTTAATAAAGGTCAAGAAAAAAATATAAACACTTTACAGTATTTTTCAGAATCCATTTCTCAGGAAAATCAACTTATAATAAAAAAAAAGTTTTTGTGCAATTACTGCCGTAGCAATGGGGCGTGAAAGTAGCTTTGAGCAGCCATTTCTTTTATTTTAGCTGAGGTAAGCCTGCTTCTCCAGCAGCACTTGCAATATGGTTAAATTGAAGTTGATCCTCCAGTGTCCAGTACCAACATTCAATAATACGACTAGCTTTATCCATTTGTTCTGGGTTTTTGAATAACTAAGACTCAAATACAGTTTCAGTGTTCAATTGTACTAGGAAATGTACAGCTTCTTGTAAGAAAGGGACACAGTACTTTTTATAATCACCCTGAGTATTTTCATCATGGTACCAAATCAGTTGGATGTAGACTACTCTTGCAACACAAGGTAACTTGATAACACAATCCAATAAAATATCCATAGAGATTTTTTTTTCTTGAGTAACAAGAAACAAGCAAAAGAACCACAAATTTGAGAAGGATGAAAAAGTAGACACATCTTTCAGCTGTTTGCCCAGGTTCGCCTGGTGCACCAGTTGCGGCCCTATCTGGACCGGGACTCACTGCTCACAGTCACTCATGCCCTCACCACCTCGAGATTCGACTACTGTAATGCTCTCTACATGGGGCTACCTTTGAAAAGTGTTTAGAAACTTCAGATCGTGCAGAATGCAGCTGCGAGAGCAATCATGGGCTTCCCAAGGTATGCCCATGTTACACCAATACTCCGCAGTCTGCGTTGGTTGCCGATCAATTTCCGGTCACAATTCAAAGTGTTGGTTATGACCTATAAAGCCCTTCATGGCATCGGACCAGAATATCTCCGGGACCGCCTTCTGCCGCACGAATCCCAGCAACTGATTAGGTCCCACAGAGTTGGCCTTCTCTGGGTCCCGTCGACTAAATAACGTCATCTGGCGGGTCCCAGGGGAAGAGCCTTCTCTGTGGCAGCCACGGCCCTCTGGAACCAGCTCCCCCCTGAGATTAGAACTGCCCCCACCCTCCTTGCCTTTCGTAAACTCCTTAAAACCCACTTCTGCCATCAGACATGGGGGAATTGAGACATTCCTGTATGGTATGTTTGTGTGTATCTGCTTTAATAACGGGGTGTTTTTAAATTATTAGATTTGTCTTGAATTGTTTTATTGTTGTTGTGAGCCACCCTGAGTCTACGGAGAGGGGCAGCATACAAATCTAATAAATAAATAAATAAATAAATTGTATTTGCATATTGTATATTTTTACAAATTATATACTGCATATTTTTGAAAGTTGCTGAGAAATAAAAACATGAACCAAGTATTCAAATCCACCTTTTCAGAGAGTGTGTGCCAAGGCACCTACTTAAAAATTAAGATGAGATTATAGGTTGGCGCTTAGTTTTGGAGTATGCCAATTTGCCATTAATAAAATCTGAAAAATAAAATAGAGCAAGAAGCAGAGCAGAGGTATCCTTGGGGCATTACATTACTTATTCCTGCTCTGCATTCCAAAACTATGATACCATAATCCATGGGCAACAGGAATTAGTTCTCCACTCTTGCCAATGTGATACATCATCTGGTGGTCAAGTTTACTGAATAAAAAAGTTTACTGTATGCTCTCTAAACACAATGTAGGAGAAATAAGGAGGAGGCAAGGAAGAGAAGCAACAAGAACAACAAAGTTAAAATGAGACAACACAAATAGTTTATTGAAAAATAACATCTTTCAAAACTATCAATAAGGAGGGCTTACATAAAATGATATACATTTGTGTGAAACAAATCAAGGTAAAATGAACACAGTAAATGACAGAGATGGCTAGGTAATAGGGACCAAAGACCTTTTGCCCTACCAAACATTTAGAGATGCCAAGTCAAGAACCTAAGGAACATCCCTCGGTTTCAAAACAAACAAGTTTGCAGGGATGGAGATCAAAACAAAGAATATGGCATTTTTTCTGGATAGATTTCGAGCAAGCTTTGTACAGTAGTCCCTCGCTATATCGCGCTTCACCTACTGCGCTTCACTTCATCGCGGGTTTTCAAGAAATATTAATGAGAAAAATTATTCGCGGATCTTTGCTGGTTCGCGGGTTTCTGAGGAAGTCGATCGGCAGATTTAAACAGCCCGCGGAACTCGATCGGCGGGTTTTTCAAAAAAAAAAATATCTAAAATTGTAAATAATGTATTTAAATACTGTATCTAAAATAAATACTGTGTGGGAAGGGTTTATAAATACTTAAAACAATGAAAAATTACCAAACAATTACAATATAAATACTTAAATAAGTACTATCAGTCGATAAATTCCCCATCGCGGATTTCACCTATCGCGGCCGGGTCTGGAACGTAACACCAGCGATAGGTGAGGTCTTACTGTAGAGGTAGTAAACCCTGATCCAAGAAATCATACTGTACACATTCCTAGGATATTTAACTGCTCCCCTGTTCACCGAATGTTTCTGAAAATCAATGTACCAGCAGATGCCAATGTGTCTCTTTCCTTCACAAAAGCCATACATTTTTGCACCAACACCTTTTTCTTTTTGTCACCTCTGCTAACTTGATGCTGTTGCCTTTTTATTTTTGCCATCTGCCCTGGAGCTTCATTAAAGATACATGAATGGACTAACTGGCCTGATATCTTGTGAGGAACAGGTGCTATTGTTTGTCCCTGAAGACTTGCACTAAAGATCTGACTCTGAATACTTAAGAAAGAGCATCTGCAGCAGTCAGTCAGAGAGCAACTTGGCAAAGACCTTGCAGTGTGCTAATGTACAAACACAGTGACACTCAAGGGGGCTCATTTCTTCTTTCATGAAGATTTAACTATTTTTTTTCCCCTTATAAGATTAGAAATATGTACCCAAAACTTCACAATACTCTTTAAAGCCTGGCAGTGACTACCAGGAGCAAAACTATGAAAGCCAAATTTATTCTGCGTGAAATATAGATCTAAATAAAGGCAGCTGTTGCAAACTTTCCGGATTTACACTGAAAATACAAATGAAGTAAGCACAGGATTTTCATGTTTGATGGTCAAATGCTAGCCCAGTCTTATGTTTTTAATTTTATTCCTAATTAATGATTTAATTCTAGTTATGGGTTATATTTAGATGACTATTTTAATTCTTTCTCTCTCTTCCTATATACCTATCAATCTAAGTTAATATAAAACAGTTGTATAAAGGAAGACAATTAAGATCATCGTCCTATTGAGAATTTAGGTATGAACAGCATTTATGATGTATAAATTCATTAAGCTGACCAATGCTTTGAAATTGATTAATATGGACAATATTATTACATATATTAATAATAGTAATAATCATTTGATATGTATATAATATGCACACAAACACACTGAGAGAGAAACAGAAACAAAGAGAGAGAGAGAGTATATAAAAATAGTATTAGTTTTCCCCTTTCTGAACTTTGAATAGGATTTCAATTCAATGAAGAGGAGACTTGAAATAAATTTACTACAGCAGTAGTTCCACAGCTTTATTTTTTCCTCTTTACCAACTGCCCTCCTACAAATTTATATTGACCACTAATGTAGTTTTCAATGACTATATCACATCCTCATAAGGAACTGAGAAAATTTTCCACTTAACTATTAACATTCAGCCAGTGCTAAAATGAAGGGGGGAAGAGGTTTGTCACAAAAACAGAATGGTTTCTAATCTTATTAGACTAGACAAACTGCAGCCTGTTTACCATATTTGCTTTCAAATATACAGGAACCCTTTCTGTGTTACTGCCTTGTCATGTTAGAGTGGTTTGCATTGCTGGCAGAAGAAGCATAGAAACATAGAAGACTGACGGCAGAAAAAGACCTCCTGGTCCATCTAGTCTGCCCTTATACTATTTCCTGTATTTTATCTTAGGATGGATATGTGTTTATCCCAGGCATGTTTCAATTCAGTTACTGTGGATTTATCAACCACGTCTGCTGGAAGTTTGTTCCAAGGATCTACTACTCTTTCAGTAAAATAATATTTTCTCATGTTGCTTTTGATCTTTCCCCCAACTAACTTCAGATTGTGTCCCCATGTTCTTGTGTTCACTTTCCTATTAAAAAACACTTCCCTCCTGAACCTTATTTAACCCTTTAACATTAAATGTTTCGATCATGTCCCCCCTTTTCCTTCTGTCCTCCAGACTATACAAATTGAGTTCATTAAGTCTTTCCTGATACGTTTTATGCTTAAGACCTTCCACCATTCTTGTAGCCCATCTTTGGATACTGGTAGTATACTACCAGCATACTGGTAGTACAAAAAAGTATCTTCCTCAAAGGCTGGTTGTCCACCTGGCAAGGCATGAATGATATCTATCCCACTTCAATGATCTAATTTCATAATTATTTTCGTATTCATACCATGTTAAGACACTTTGAGATACAAGTACCTAATAAGTTAGTAACGTAAGAATCAATCTTGTCTAGTGGTTAGTCTATCCATTCGGAAACCATGAGTTCTAGTACTGCCTTAGGTACAAAGCCAGCTAGGTGATCTTGACCAGTCATTCTCTCTCGGCTTCAGGAGGGAGACAGTGGCACGCTACTTCTGAAAATCCTTGCCAAGAAAACTGCGACTTGATATGATTGAATGGGAAAAAAAGTTACAAATATATAGTATATTTTAGTGTTTTGTATGAACACTTTAGACACACTCATGTTTTTAGCTTGATGTCTTAATCACTACATCCAAATGCTTCAATTTTATTCTCTACCTCTCTCACACACACACACACACACAAAAGACCATGGTATCATGTTCTGGGTTCCCCAGAAGTGCAGTGCTGGGCTCCTACGGGAACGGTCAGGAACGCAGTTCCTGTAGCAAAATTTGGAGCTCTCCAACCCAGAGCACCCAATTTGCACTGAAAGATGTTGAAACAAAATGCATAAGCCACGGCCACAGCGTGGTAGTGAACATTTTGGTAACCCATCAGTGCAGAAGTGGCACACAGAGCCATCTCTCCAGGCATGACAGCCACCGTCCCTTGCTCTTCTGGGTTCTGGTGTGCACCTGCATGATGGCCAGCTGGTTTTCACATCTGCATGCATGCCAGAAATTGGAAGACCAGGTGACTGGTGCGCATACGCATGCCAGAAACGTCTCTGTTCTTCCGGTTTGCTCCGCACTTGCATATGCATGCCGGGGAACTGCTCTTCCGGTTTCCAGTTCTTCCCCATGTGCATGCCCTTGTTTTGGCACTGGGTGCCGAAAATGTTTGCCAATCCTGTTATACATTATTTTAAGTTCTGTATTCTATTATATTCTCTGTATCCTCTCTTGTAAAAAAGAAATTTATTAAGACTTTTTCTAAGTTTATTTTAGCACTTAATACGAATATTTATGTGAGTACTTTGTTTAGAAATTATGTATCGGCAGCATTCAATAAAAGAAATAATTTATTTTCCCTAAATTAATATTTTTCTTCTACTAACCTTATCATTTGTTTGAAACAAGGCAGCGAACAAGTCATATATGCATGGAAAACATCCTGCATAATTAAATACAATCAAAAACATTCATAATGAATTATGCATATATCAATAATGATTGTTAAAAATGTATTTTATACCTGTAGGAAAAGTTATGTGAATAATTTCACAATAAATTAGTTTCATTCTGCAATCCAATTAGATTGTAGATTCTTAATGTTTGCTCTTCCTGAGAGTCATTCTGACTATAATTTGAAAAGGATGTATAAAAATAAATGTAATAGTGGTGTTCACTATGTTCATATTGATTCATAATAAACTTATAATAAATTTAATACAGTGAATACCTTCATATTTATTTATTAATTGTATCACTGTGTAAATATAATAGTTTGCTTGTTTTGTGAGTTATTTGCAATTATGTACTGAATTATATAATACCTGGCATCACAAGAATAGAACATGATTAATTAAATTAAAAGTTTGCCTTCAAATAACTGTCAGTAGAAGGAAAAGAGAATATTCAGCTATAAAATAAAATTAATAAAACATGTTATGCAAAAGTGAATTTATGGTTCATTTGGAATTAGAGATCTAACACCTTCTCAGACCATACAAATGCATAATCTTGTCAATTAAATATTATTGTTAAGGTCTAGTAGTATGTTGAAAACTGCAACTAAGGAAATTTCTTGTGTATTTATTACTCCATCTGGGTCTATTAGTAGACATTTCATTCAGATTCGTGTTGTAAAATCTGCATAAACTCAGCATATCTTTATCCCCATGCACACATTTGTTTGGTTAAAGGATAACAGCAAATTTCACTTACTACAACTTCTGGGGGGAGGGAAACAAGAGAGCTATAACAGTTCTACTTTTTAATCAAATCCAAATAGTTTATAGGCTATAGGAGTGACAACTTGTCTATTTATGCAAATTGTCACAGCTAGTGGTCACTCTGCCTCGACAGAAGACAGAACTAGTCAATTAATTCAGATATTCTGCAAAGCTAGTGAAGATGTACGTTTCTTATTTCCACTGTGACTTTTCTCCAAAATAAGCAAAAAATAAGCAAAAATACTTTCAACGATGAGTTTACAAACATATTAGTTCTACATGATAATAGTATCTATTTTCATAATGCTTTGTGTAGCACTGAACTACCCAATTAATATTATTTTGCCACCCAAAAAGCAAATCATATGTTTAGGCACACTTATTTTTTAAGTTAGGTTTTAAACATTGATTTTTATTCTATATTTATTTAGAAAAAAAGCATTCTATTTTATAGTAATTTATATAATTTCATATGCAGTATGCTTTTCTAAAAACTTTGTTGTAATTCCTACCAAAGCAAAAAGAGAAATGGAAAAGGAAATTGTGATTTTACTGTTTAAACATATGGGGGGGGGGGGAATTTTCATTTATAAATAATATTCTTTTTTTCTATTCAATTGTGTCTGATTCTCAGAGAATGTCTGGACAAGTCACTTCTGGGTTTTTTGGCAAGATTTTTCATTTTTTTTCTTCCTCCCTAATAAAGTTAAAGCGATATTTATTTAATAAATATAAACTGTAATTTAGTCAGTGTAGTCTAGGTGCTACTTTTTTCATGGAGAAGACACATTGGCAGAAGCTTTTCCCTTTGCTGCAAAAACAGAAGAATAAAAGATAAAAACTAAATATCATATACCGGTAGTCCCCCTTTGGCACAGCCCTGTTGCACGTCTTTTTTGAAACTTTACAGCTGAAGGTTTGCTTAAAATAACAATAAATTAGCAGCAGCTTTGAGGGCATCCCACACACCTACTGTGGGGACAGTAAATTTATTAGGCTAATTTCATTTGCATAGAATCATTACCATTTCTTAGTTTAAAGAAATTATCAGACAAATTGGTAATGGAGGCAAGGGAAAGAGGGAAAAAATGACTAATCTTGGAGATACTTCTATATCACCTTCCATTGCTGGATGGACTGATAGAAAACTTTTAGGAATGCAAATTTGGTCTTGAAAATATATTGATTGGCCTTACACCCCACACACCCCGCCACCATTCAATCAGATCTGATTCTCATAATTGGTTTGCCATTACCTTCTTTTTAGGGCTGAGAAAGAATGACTGCCCCAAGGTAGGTCAGTTAGCCTTCTGCCTAAGGAAGGACTAGAAATAATGGTATTTAGGTTTATACCTGTTGTGGTTAGCTCTGGCCCTGCTCCTGCCCCAAGGACTGTGGATGTGGGGGAGACATCCACATGCTGCAGGCCTGTTTTGCCCCCAGTGGAATCTGCTGATGAAGGCTCCTCTGACCAAGAAGACATGAGTGACAGGGAGGAGGAGAATGGGGCAGACAGCTCAGAGGGAGATCAATTATCTAGCTCCTCCTTGGATTCAGAACAAGAGTTAATGATACAGCCACGCATGCGGAGAGTGATGCATAGGCAAAAACAACTGAGAGATTATTATCAAAGAAAATGAGGCCACCTGTGGTTGGGTGGGGCTGTGGTAATTAGTGAGGCTGCTATAAATAGCAGCCTGTGGGTTTGGCCATTGTGGAGGATTATCTGTTGCCAGCAGTTTAGATATCAATGGATGTATATTGAATTATTTTGAGGGGACAGCACATTTACACTGTTATACAAGATGTACACTCGCTACTTTTCATTGTAACCAAATGTCATTTCTTCAGTGTTGTCAGATGAAAAGATATACTTAAATATTTACAAAATATAAGGGGGTGTACTCACTTCTGTGATATACTGTAGTTGTTAAGTGAATCTTGTTTCCCCCCATTGACTTTACCTTGTTGGAAGCTGGCTGGGAAGGTCGGCTTACAAATGGAGATCACATGACCCCGGACAGTCATAAATACATACCAGTTACAACCATCTGAATTTGGTCACATGACTATAAGGATGCTGCAATAGTTGTAAGTGTGAAAAACAGTGATAACTTACTTTTTCAGTTCCATTGCAGGTTCAAATGGTCACTAAATAAATCAAGGAATATATGTATACTATGTAGATAACATTTATACCACTTTAAATATGTTAACATTATTTTTGGAATCAATTGTAATATACAGTCAAATAACTATAATTAAGAAGATGGTGAAAAGATGGATATATAACTTTTCCCCTCCTAAATCCACATTGATGGTTGCTGGAAATAATGAAATGCCTCCTAATCCAACTCTGAACAGACAGACATAAAGGACTACACATACTACAGCGCAGAATGGCAAAGGTGTGGAAATACAAACAGAAGTGATGATGTATCCAAATGAGCCTAACCTCTAGGGCAGGCATTAAAGTTATTAGGCAGTAGGAAAAGCAAGTAGGATGCTTGGCTGCATAGCTAGAGGTATAACAAGCAGGAAGAGGGAGATTGTGATCCCCTTATATAGAGCGTTGGTGAGACCACATTTGGAATACTGTGTTCAGTTCTGGAGACCTCACCTACAAAAAGATATTGACAAAATTGAACGGGTCCAAAGACGGGCTACAAGAATGGTGGAAGGTCTTAAGCATAAAACGTATCAGGAAAGACTTAATGAACTCAATCTGTATAGTCTGGAGGACAGAAGGAAAAGGGGGGACATGATCGAAACATTTAAATATGTTAAAGGGTTAAATAAGGCTCAGGAGGGAAGTGTTTTTAATAGGAAAGTGAACACAAGAACAAGGGGACACAATCTGAAGTTAGTTGGGGGAAAGATCAAAAGCAACGTGAGGAAATATTATTTCACTGAAAGAGTAGTAGATCCTTGGAACAAACTTCCAGCAGATGTGGTTGGTAAATCCACAGTAACTGAATTTAAACATGCCTGGGATAAACATATCCTAAGATAAAACACAGGAAATAGTATAAGGGCAGACTAGATGGACCATGAGGTCTTTTTCTGCCGTCAGTCTTCTATGTTTCTATGTTTCTATTTCAGAAAGGGAGCAAAGCACCAATAAGCAAGAAGCTCAATTTATACCTGATTCTCTATGTCAGGAAAGAGCATAGGATGACTCAGGGCCTATCAATTCAATATTATTCAACTCTACTCCATCGTAATGGTTCTTAGAGCAACACAAACTGAATATAGATTAGAACGAATTTGCAACTCAATCTTTCACTATTTTTTTTTTCATTTTGAATTTTAAAAACCCTCCATAATTCCCTATTGGTAGTGTGACAGCATAATTCTTTCCATGCCACAACATCATCCCATCAGTTGAAACAGTGTAAGCTGTCCAGTTACTTATAATCTTATTTTTGCCTCCATAATATTGCCAAAATGGAACAGTATGATAACAGAAACTGTGATATTCCAAGAGTTATTTATGACTGTTTAAATAAAGACTTCAGTGACACTACCACAGTGGTGCTTATGTTGCCCCGACATTGCTCAGGGTTGCTGAGAGCATCTTGAGAGTTTCACTTCAGAATCAGAGCACAGTATTGTGTTCTTCCATCAACTTGCCAAAAACCTAAGAACAGCTTTCATTCCCATGCATCGGTATTCTGACTGTAGTTCCTGTGACAAAATAGCTGCATCTGCATAGAATTGTCAGTAACAATGAACTTTTGTCCAGCTGTGACTACTACAGCCAGCCTTTATCTGCTCAGGAAATGCCCGTTTTAATTGACAGGTAGAAGATTAAATCTACAGCTGCTGAAACACAATCTCCACTGTTAGATAGGCTTTCACTGAATAGCACTATAAACACATAATTTGTTTATATTGTACCAGCAATCTTTGACAAAGCAGAATGTCTAGCGGAGATAAATGTGGTTAAACCTATTTATTGTATTATTTCTGCTACAGAGAGCAAGCTCTTAAAATACAGCAACTAGTCAAGGCACAAAGATCTAGCTGTCTAAAAAAAAGCAAGAGTAGATGACCTCTTGTTATACTACTGCCCTTAAACATTATGACCTGCTCCCTCCTGGAAAATATACTCTGGGATTATTATTTTTTAAGCACAAGGTTCAATGATACTTATGTTTGCAGCCTGCGAGGTTTATTTCTGTTAAGTCAATAGAAAAGGTTAACCATTTTCTTCATAACTGGCATTTTAAAGTCCAGATCAACTTTTGCATGACTGTAAAGATATAAATCCATCTTAACAAAACTTTATATTTGTCCATCCTGAAAATACAGGAAATAATTTCCAAACTCAGTGCTGCAAAGACAACTTCATAAAACAGGCTTCTGCTAGGAAGACAACCAGGTTTATATTCACCATCACAGCACAGGTTTATCTAACAGCTAAGTTTCCTTTCATGGTTTGTTGCTCTTGGGAGAATCTGACAATAAAGTTTAATCCTTAAAAGCCATCTCGAAAGGTGGCTAATCTATTATCTAAATGTCATTCAAATTAATGTACTTCAAGGGGCAAAGTTCAAGAGGGTTTTTTAAAGCATCATCCAAAATTATTCAGATAAACAAAAAGCATTAATTTTAACGAAAACCAGTTAGTAAACTCCTTATTCCACGTACTACATTGCTGTGATTCCCTAACATCCATTTGTAATGGAGATATTGCCTGAAATATTTAGGCATAGAGCAATGAACTTTTATTAATAATATACAGTACCTTTCCATTAGAAATGCTTTAAAATAAAATTAAAAATTAAAAATTAAAATTACACTTGAGAGCATTATGAGCCGGGGTGGCGCAGCAGGTAGAGTGCTGTACTGCAGGCCACTGAAGCTGACTTGTAGATCTGAATGTCAGCGATTCAAATCTCATCACCGGCTCAAGGTTGACTCAGCCTTCCATCCTTCCAAGGTGGGTAAATTGAGGACCCGGATTGTGGGGGCAATAGCCTAGCTCTGTTTAAAAAGTGCTATTACTAACATGTTGTAAGCCGCCCTGAGTCTCAGGAGAAGGGCGTCATAAAAATCAAATAGATAGATAGATAGATAGATAGATAGATAGATAGATAGATAGATAGATAGATAGATAGATAGATAAATTGTACATGGGAGTGGGAGGCACCGTTCTGCATGGTTCTCCTCCTACCTCTCCGGTCTACCTCAGTAGTTCTCCTCCTACCTCTCCAGTCGGTCATAGTCGGTGTTAGTGGGGGGTCAGAGGTTGACCTCTAGGTCTCTCCCTTGCGAGGTGCCTCAGGGGTCGGTCTTCTCCCCCTTACTATTTAACATCTACATGAAACCATGGGCATGGTGTGAGGTATTATCAATATGTTGATGATACCCAACATATTGGGTATACATCTCCACCCTGGATCCAGTTGGTGAAGCAGTGGAAGTGATGTACCGGTGCCTGGAGGCTGTTAGGGTCTGGATGGGTGTCAACAGGCTCAAAATCAACCCTGACAAGACGGAGTGGCTGTGGGTTTTGTCTTCCAAGGACAATTCCATCTGTCCGTCCATTACCCTGAGGGGGGAATGATTGACCCCCTTGGAGAGGGTTCACAACTTGGGTGTCCTCCACGATCCACAGCTAACATTAGAGCATCTTTCGGCTGTAGCGAGGGCATTTGCACGGGTCCACCAGGTGCACCAGTTTCAACACTATTTGGACACGGAGTCATTGCTCACAATCACTCATGCCCTCATCACCTCGAGGTTCGACTACTATAACGCTCTCTACATGGAGCTACCTCTGAAGAGTGTTCGGAAACTTCAGATCATGCAGAATGCGGCCGCAATTGTGGGGCTTCCTAGATTCGCCCACATCTCGTCGACACTCTGCAGCCTACATTGGCTGCCAATTAGTTTCCGGTCACAGCGGCCGATAAGGTCCCACAGAGTTGGTCTTCTCTGGGGCCTGTCAACTAAACAATGTTGTCTGGCGGGCCCCAGGGGAAGAGCCTTCTCTTGCCTTTTGCAAGTTATTGAAGACCCATCTATGTCGCCAGGCATGGGGTAATTGAGAGATCCCCAGGCTATTATGGTTTATGAATGGTATGACTGAGTTGTATGGTTTTTAATGATATGGGTTTTAGATATTTTTTAAGTATTGGATTTGTACATTGTTTATTACTGTTGTGAACCACTCCGAGTCTTCGGAGAGGGAAGGCACACAAATTATTATTATTATTATTATTATTATTATTATTACTATTGTTGTTATTATTGTTGTTATTATTGTTGTTATTATTGTTGTTATCATCATCATCATCATCATCATCATCATCATCATCATCTAATAGCAAAATCTGCAGTTATGTCCTGCCATGGCAATGACCAAACCAAACACCACTGGGGAAGAAGAGAAGAACATTCACGTTCCTGGAAAAAGTTTGCAGAAAAATAAAAGTATTTTAATGAATCTTAGAAGTCTATTGCCCACTCCACCCTCTCAGGTAAGCCAATGAAAGCTGTGCCAGCTCATTCACTAGCCACAAACAGCACTCTAAGCTTGAAGGCAGAAATGGGTGGAACAGAGTGAATGGCTTATTCAAACTATGGATAGAGGAAGGAACAGCACAAACATTCTTTCAAAGAAAGTCAATTTCACTTACCATGTCCTCTATAGATGGGGCTTTCAAACTTTTTCGCCAAGCAAAAAAACACCCCAGCTATAGAGAGGTGGGGCTTTTGAATATCAGCTGACAGGCACCACCTTTAATGCTATACTTTTAAAAATTGCTATGGATCAGTATCGGGTTCCCACCAGCACAGGGTGCGTGTGTGTGTGTGATGCTGCACTGATAGCAGAAATGGAGCTGCATGCGCAGCTCTGGGTGGCAAGCAGGCGTGCACGTACATCAGAGTGAGATTTGGCTTCTCTGCATGCGCATACAGCAAAATCTAATGAGATGACACACATGAGAGATTTCAGCGATTTTCAGTGATTTTTTGCTTCTGCACATGCGCATCTTCTCACAAGATTTGCTTCTTGCACATGCGCAGAAGCAAAATTTTGCTCTGATGAGCATGAGTGCCTGCTGGATGCACACACACACCCGCCGATCACCCAGAGCTGCGTGCACATCAGCACCAGTAGTAAATAGATGATTGAGTGTATTTTAATTATTATTACTATTATTACTATTATTATTATTATTATTATTATTATTATTATTATTATTATTATTTAGATTTGTATGCCACCCCTCTCCGGAGACTCGGAGTAGCTCACAACAATTACAATATAACAAATCCAATAATAAAAAGACATCTAAAAACCCTTCATTAAAACCATATAACACAATCATACCATACATAAACTATGTGGGCCCAGGGGTGTCTCAGTTACCCCATGCCTGGCTACAAAGGTGGGTCTTCAGTAACTTATGAAAGGCAAGGAGGGTGGGGGCGGTTCTAATCTCTGGGAAGAGTTGATTCCAGAGGGCCAGGGCCGCCACAGAGAAGGCTCTTCCCCTGGGGCCTGCCAGACAACATTGTTTAGTTGACGGGACCCGGAGAAGGCTAACTCTGTGGGACCTTATCGGTCGCTGGGATTTGTGCGGCAGAAGACGGTTCCGAAGGTATTCTGGGGAAAAGAGTATCTCCTGAGCACTTCACAGAGATTCAGGGAAGGAGTTGTATCTTTTTTTAAATAACCTCCAAACTGGAATGCATTTAGCTATTTGCTCCTGCTCAACATTGCTTTTCAAGAATATCCACAGCAGTTTTTCTAACAGCCTACAGGGGGGAAAAGTCTCCACAGGGAACTAAGGCTGACATAATATACTATCTGCAAGGGAAGCCATTCCACTCGGAGCTGTCATGCTAGTAAGCATTTAGTTTTGTAGTCAGAGGCAACTCTTACATACATCTTCATTACATACAAACAACACTAAAAGCTGTAAAACTGTCAGGAAGACTCAGCTTTGGAGAGAGCTATCAGAATTATTGTGAAGGTCTCAATGAACCTTTCAGCGATAGGCCACACTATTGCTTCACTTACACTCTTTAAATTCTCTGTACATTGTTTTCTCTGTACAAGAATAAAACTCATTTCATCCATTTATTTGAACTTATGGGCATCTGCATATAAAAGGTACACAATCATACTTCTCTTTGAATTATGAAAAAAACTCATTTAATGTATTCCAAGTAATTGTACAATTATATTGAAAAATAACTTAGCAAACGAATAATTTACTTGCAAAAGACCAGTGCATAATTTAAAAACAAGGAATAGGGAAAAGCAAGCGAAATAAGGCAAGTAAATGAAGGCAGTCCTTGACTTACAACCATTCATTTAGCAAAGGTTCAAAGTTACACTGCCACTGGTCTTTGCACTTACAACCATTGCAGCATCCCCAGGTCAAAATTAGGGGACTTAATTACCAGCATATATTTATATACAATTGTTGTAACATCCCAGTAACATCCCAGTGTTATGTGATTGACATTCGTCACCTTTACAGCTGGTTTCCAACAGATGAAGTCAATGGGTTTACTTACAAACCAGGTGATTCACTTATCACTTGGAGTGATTCACTTAACAACCGTGGTAAAAAAAGGTCATAACATCAGGCTCTAATTAACAACAGAAATTCTGGTATCAATTGTGGTACTAAGTCAAGGATTACATGTATCTGAATTTTCCTTCAAACAATTTAATATCATGAATGTTGGAGCTGAGCTACTGCAATGGCTCACGTGCCAGCAGATATGGCTCTGCATGCCACCTGTGGCCTCCATGCCATAGGTTCACTGCCATAATTTTACTACCCTACAAAATTACCTAGATTATGTATCTGAATGGTCAAACAATTGGCAACTCCAAATCTTTGCTAACAAATGCTCAGTCCTGCACATTAGCAATAAAAATCAGAACAAATACAAGCTGGACAGAAACGATCTAAAAGATGACCCACACTCTTTCAAGGACCTTGGTGTACTCATTTCGAAAGATCTATATCCCCAGAGCTCACTGTAACAACATTGCTAAAAAGGAATTAAGAGTTAGTTGTCAACTTTATTTTATGGATTTTTCTCTCCGGTAACAATATAATTCTGACTACGGCATACAAAACCTTTGCCAGACCTAACCTTGAATACTGCTCACCTGCCTGGAACCCACACTATATTTTGGACATTAATACCTTAGAGAGGGTCCAGAGGTATTTTACAAGAAGAGTACTCATCTCTTCTGCTCGCAATAAAATTCCTAATACCAGTAGACTTGAAATTTTAAGCCTGGATAACCTTGAAGTACACCGTCTACGTTCCTGCCTAAGCTTAGTACCTTAACATCCTACCTTTTAACAATTACTTTAATAAACACTAGAGCTATCAACAGGTACAAACTAAATGCAATCTGCTCTAATCTTCAATGCAGAAAATACAACTTCTGCAGTAGAGAAGTAAATGTCTGGAACACTTTACCTGATCTTGTTGTTAGTTTCTGTGACCCCTACACCTTTTACCTTAAACTATCTATCATGGGCCTTACACATTTCTTAAGTGGTCCCTAAGGGGGAGTGCATAAATGCACCAGCATACCTATCATCCCTATCCTACTGAACCCCTTTGTGTGTACTCTTTTAATTGTTTTTGGCTATGTTCTACTTCTTTATATCCATTTTTTCATGTGTTCTGTTTCCTTGCATTTTTTTATTTTATTTATTTATTTATTTTGTCCAATACACAATAATACACAATAAAGGTTATAGAGGATATTGCAACATCCCCAGGTCAAAACTCCCTACTGAAAGATTTGTTACACTTTCATCTATCCAACTTTAGTTTGCGTATCCGTTCAGGGTTTCTACTTCTTCCTTTACTACATGTGTCACAACTTTTTTCAAAGCTACTCATATATCCATCTGTATCATCTCTATCCATCTGCTTGCTCACCTGCCTATCACACATTCAATAAAATAGGAATGTGCAAAACTCATAATTTTGGTTATCCAGTTTCCGGGACACCTCAAACTACTCCCAGTACAGTGGGTTTATTCCTACAACCCCTGGAATAACATGATCTATGAGGAGATTCACATAGAGGGAAAATATTGGAGTTTGGCAAAATCCTCCATTTCTGATCCAGCCAGGGAGTCCCTCCCTACAATAGTATCTTTTCAAAACATTCACTGTGTTCATGAGCTCATTAAAAAAAAAGGAATGGTGGCATTGTAAGAAAAATAATAATGGGAAAGAAGATTTTTAACAAAAAATAATTGTTTTCTATAAATCTAATAGGATGCAAAGAGCAATGTAAATCCAATCCATTTTACTGCCTGACTTTTCTATTTTGACAATGGTTTTCTTGGCAAATTTCTATACAAATGTGATTTAGAAGCAGGGAAATCAAGAAATTGGTAACAGAAGTCACCATTTTTTATATAGCAAAAGACTTTTGAATGGCAATTGTTTGGGCAAATGACTAGACAATGCAGATCCTTTGCCCCCTCCAAGGCCCACACAAAAACAAAAAATTGGGCTGATTTCTAAAATTGAACAAGACAACCAAAGTTCTTAGTTTTTCTTTCATTAAGAACAATAATATTAGAATTCTGAAAATACTGTTTCTTTGCAGCATTTCCAAATGGCTGCAAAATTCATGTCATGTAGTCATTATGAAAAATGTCATAAAAATGGTTTCTCTAAAGTACCTAATGTTACTAATGTGAAGACATCTTTTAAAAATAATTAGCTTTCATTCTTCCATCCATTTTCCAAAATAAAGAGAAGTTTTAAAAGAAATGGGGAAAGACTTACAGAAATGGGAGGGCATCTTGGCTAGAAAGACACGGCAGTGAAATTACAGTTCTCTTTTCTGCACTGTCCCTGATTTTTTTTTTTAACAGTCCTAAATAGAAGAGTTTCTTCTGTTTATAATGTGAAAGTGAGATTTATGGAGGGCTGCTGAAGAAAAAGGTCTGGGAAACAACACTATCATTGTTAGAGGCTTCTTCATCGACGAGATATTTTTTCTGGAGTGTGACGTTGTTTAGGCCGAAAATCAAGCGGTCAACTAATTGTTCTTCAGGGTCCTTGAACCTGCATTTGGGAAGGATGACGCGGAGGCGGGTAACAAAGTTGTTGGTAGACTCACCCTCGGATTGTCACATTTGAGCGAATTGGTGACGGTGTACACGAATGGGAGTTGTGGGCTGGAAATGAGCGGCAAGCTTGGTTTGTAGAGTTGACCATGCAACGGTTTCCAATGTATCTGGCTCAACGAGAGTGGAGGCTAAGCTGTAGATTGCCGGTCCGCAATAGCTCAGGAAGATAGCCCTTTTTCTGTCGTCCTCTGCGTCTTGCAGGTTGCTTGCTTGAAGAAAAATTCTAAATTTGGACATATATGATGTCCACGATTCCAAGTCTGAATTGAAGAAAGGTGGTGGTGGAGCCATGACCGAGCTCATGGTTGCTTCGCGGGAGTTCGACCTCCTGGTTGCCACTGTTAAGTCACCACACTGGAGTCCGTTTGAATCAAACCCGTTTATTCAGAGAATAAGACATGAGCAGCGTTCACCAATTGAATAACTCCCAACAAGGGCAACGGCTATCCCGTTGCTCTATTTATACTGTTTCTAAACGTGGGCTTTTTCCAACTGACAACTTTTTAACTTTCGCGGCTTTTTCCCAATAGCCATGTCTTAACCAATCACGGAATTTTACCCATTTATTTAAACGGACACAACAATCATCATTTCTTATTCTGCTTTAGAATATCCTTTCAATCTTCATGAGCAGATTCCCTGTGGAAAGTTTCTCCCCTTTCACCTGTAAATACTTCCAATGCAAACATGTTTGTTTATATTTCTTTACAGGTAGTCCTCAATTTACTATTCCTTTAGCCTCTGAACTTACAACAGCACTGTAATCTGTGATTAATTCTGGGTCCTCGCACTTATGACAATTGCAGGATCCCCATAGTCACATGACCAAAATTCGGGTATTCGGCAACTGGCATATATTTACAACATTTGCAGTACCCCGAGGTCATGCCATTGGCATTTGCAATCTTCCCAGCCAGTTTCCAACAAAGTCTACAGGAAAGCCTTGGAGAGGGGTGGCATACAAATCCAATCAATCAATCAATCAATCAATCAATCAATCAATAAGCAATATTTGTTAAATGGCTGATTCACTCACTTAAATACTTCAGTGATTCCTTTAACAACCACAGCAGAAATGTCATAAAATCAGTTGTGACTCACTTAATAACCATCTTGCTTAGCAACAGAACTTTTGGTGCCACCTATAAAAATTGAGTATTATCTGTACTGAGTAATTTTTAATAACAAGGTCAAATATTTTTATAGGAACAGATGCAATCAGTTAGGAAAAAGAAGGAAGATATGGCAACTACCAGTACCTTATTAGTATTCCACAGTCATTTCTAATCGCATCCTTGTAACTTGTTTGTATATCTCCTAGACTTTAATCACACTAACTATATATCTTTGTAAAATCTAGCTCTGGCTTAACTTGGATCCTATGGTAAATGTATGCTAAGACATCTACAAAGGAATTTTTCTCATACTTACTTCCTCCCTGTTTAGGATTCAAGCCAATATCGTCAAGCCAGCTTCTCATTGTTGTACTAACAACAACATGAAAACATAACCCATTGAAAAGTAAAAGAAAAATCTGTATTGTTTTGTACATTTTTACTTCTAAATATTTTAAACAATTGAACGGGCATATTTATAAAATCAGAGATGGAAATATTATAGTATAATATCATATTTTTGTGAAAACTCTAAACATTCAAAAAATAGTACTTTTTGCACATACACTTGACAAGCATAGAAAAGTTAATATATCACTAAGTATTTTAGGAATGCCACCATGAACCATACTAATAAACAATATAATATTAAATTAGCAAATCATCTATATAATCTTAACAATAACATCTAGGATTGTCTCTAAAGCTGGACCCATGCTTCGCAACAATTTAAAAACCTCTTGGCAAATTTCCAATATTTGAGTCCCATAGTTAAAAAAAAATAAGACCGCAATATGCAAAAACAAAATAAGGAGTATGTGCATGCACTCAATCCCATACAAATCCCATTAAATATAAAACATGTTTTATAGGTGGCATCTTCCACCAAGTAGAATTGCAAAAATTTTCCCTAATATGTCCCCATTGTGCTGGAAGTGTAAAAAAGAAATAGGTTCATATTATCATCAATGGTGGAGCTGTAGCTTGACAGACCGGCAAAATTGGCACAGGAGCAGTCACATGCAAATTGTGTGTTCGATGGGTCACTGCCGTAGTGCATTGGTAGAAACCCACCCTTGCTTCCATCCTTCTGAGATCAGTAAAATGAAGACCCAAATTGTTAGGGGCAATATGCTGACTCTGTAAACAGCTTGGAGATGGCCGTAAAGCATTGTAAAGCAGTATTTAAGTCTAAGTATTATTGCTTTTGAGGGTTGAGGCCTACTAAATAGCCCCTGTGTCTCTTCATAGCACAAGGAGCACTATCTGCTATTATAAAAATAAAGGTACGTAATTATTTTATTCACATTAATAAACTTTTTCTGTAAAATATACAATGTTTAATACTTCTGAATGGCAAAGACAAAGTCAAATAGGTGCATTACCCTCCATATTATAGATAGGGCCGAAAGAAATCCTGATGAGGCCCTGGGGTTAGTGAGCTTGTGGACCTTCATACTATCTGGATCATTAAATACATACTACTATGTACAATTCATTAAAAAATATGGGCAAATTACTATTTCTAAATCTCTTCTACCTCCCCATAATGCTGTGAGGATAACATCAGAGACTTCTAACTGTTAGAAGTAAAATATATAAACATAATAACAAAGTGCTATGCTTTTTGTTTTGTTTTTTTAAAGGATTAAATTTCTGGGGGGAAAAACATGTTTTTACTGCGCTATTCAAGTTAGGCTTCTCTTATATTAAACTAGCCAGCTGTGTAATTAATTTTGCCTTCCACTGTACACACACTTCCATGAATGTGCAGTAGAAATAGATGCATCTACTAATTCACTTGGATGTCTGCTGGCATCTTTGCCTACTCAGAGAGTCAGCAGCTATCAGGTTTCCTATACCACACAGTAGGTAGGTCAAATTCAGGCAGGGAAGAGGGCTGGAAGTCTGCCCGTGTTCTGCAAATGGATGGGGCTAAGAGGCATAAGAAGAGAAAGGAAGAGAAAATATAAAAGGACAGCATTTTTTTTTTTTAAAACCAAGCAAATTGTCCCAGTGGCACGTTTTTCGCTGATAAAATCGCTCAGATCCGGGCGGACCTCGACTCCAATTGGAAAACAGAGTCGGCTGACAATGAGTCAGTTGAGGTGACTAGGGCCCGTACTTGTCCATCTGTCTAGGAAGAGTTTGATCTGGTGACACCTGATGAAGTGGACAAGGCCATTGGAGCTGTGAGTTCCGCCACCTGTTTACTGGATCCGTGTCCCTCCTGGCTGGTTTCGGCCAGCAGAGAGGTGACACGGAGCTGGGTCCAGGAGATTATCAACGCTTCCTTGGGGAGGGGATCCTTTCCATCATCCTATAAAGAGGCGTTCGTGCGCCCCCTCCTCAAGAAGCCTTCCCTGGACCCAGCCGTACTTAACAACTACCGGCCAGTCTCCAACCTTCCCTTTATGGGGAAGGTTGTCGAGAAAGTGGTGGCACTCCAGCTCCAGTGATCCTTGGAAGAAGCCGATTATCTAGGTCCCCAGCAGTCGGGTTTCAGGCCCGGTTACAGCACGGAAACTGCTTTGGTCGCGTTGATGGATGATCTCTGGCGGGCCCGGGACAGGGGTTTATCCTCTGTCCTGGTGCTTCTTGACCTCTCAGCGGCTTTCGATACCATCGACCATGGTATCCTTCTGCACCGGCTGGAGGGGTTGGGGGTGGGGGGCACTGTTCTCCAGTGGTTCTCCTCCTACCTCTCCGGTCGGTCACAGTCGGTGTTAGTGGGGGGTCAGAGGTCGACTCCGAGGTCTCTCCCTTGTGGGGTGCCTCAGGGGTCGGTCCTCCCCCCCCTGCTATTTAATATCTACATGAAACCGCTGGGTGAGATCATCCAAGGGCATGGGGTGAGGTATCTTCAGTACGCTGATGATACCCAGCTTTACATCTCCACCCCATGTCCAGTCAATGAAGCAGTGGAAGTGATGTGCCGGTGCCTGGAGGCTGTTGGGGCCTGGATGGGTGTCAACAGACTCAAACTCAACCCGGATAAGACGGAGTGGCTGTGGGTTTTGCCTCCCAAGGACAATTCCATCTGTCCTTTCATTACCCTGGGGGGGGATTATTGACCCCCTCGGAGAGAGTCCGCAACTTGGGCATCCTCTTCGATCCACAGCTCACATTAGAGAACCATCTTTCAGCTGTGGCGAGGGGGGCGTTTGCCCAGGTTCGCCTGGTGCACCAGCTGTGGCCCTATCTGGATCGGGACTCACTACTCACAGTCACTCATGCCCTCATCACCTCGAGGTTCGACTACTGTAATGCTCTCTACATGGGGCTACCTTTGAAAAGTGTTCGGAAACTTCAGATCGTGCAGAATGCAGCTGCGAGAGCAGTCATGGGCCTACCTAGGTATGCCCATGTTTCACCAGCACTCCGCAGTCTGCATTGGCTGCCGATCAACTTCCGGTCACAATTCAAAGTGTTGGTTATGACCTTTAAAGCCCTTCATGGAACTGGACCAGAATATCTCCGAGACCGGCTGCTGCCGCATGAATCCCAGCGACCAATTAGGTCCCACAGAGTGGGCCTTCTCCGGGTCCCGTCAACTAAACAATGTCGGTTGGCGGGCCCCAGGGGAAGAGCCTTCTCTGTGGCGGCCCCGACCCTCTGGAACCAACTCCCCCCGGAGATTAGAACTGCCACTACTCTCCTTGCCTTTCGCAAGCTCCTTAAGACCCACCTGTGTCGCCAGGCATGGGGGAACTGAGACATCTCCCCCGGGCATATACAATTTATGAATGGTATGTGTGTATGTATGTGTGTTTAGAAATGGGGTTTTTAAATGTTTTTAGTAGAAATTTAGATTTGTTGTAAATTGTCTTTTGCACTTTGTTGTGAGCCGCCCCGAGTCTGCGGAGGCATACAAATCTAAATAAACAAACATAAACATCATTTATCTATCTATCTATCTATCTATCTATCTATCTATCTATCTATCTATCTATCTATCTATCTATCTATCTATCTATCTATCATCTATCTATCATCTATCTATCTATCTATCTATCTATCATCTATCTATCTATCTATCTATCTATCTATCTATCTATCATCTATCTATCTATCTATCTATCATCTATCTATTTGACTTCTATGCCACCCAATCCCGAAGGACTCAGGGTGGCTTACAAAATAATATAATACAATACAAAAACATACAGCAATAAAAAGAAGTTGAATATAAACCCCTTAATAAAACCCATTTATATAAAAAACACTCCTAATCATATGCATACACACCATTCATACAGTTTGGCCATGAAAGATGTACAATTCATGGCACCCGGGCATGCCGGCAAAGCCAGGTCTTTGTGGAATAATAGTGGTGGAGGGGATTTAAGCCAATGGTTGCTCTGTGGCTGAGGCATATTCAGCAAGATCACAGGACTGCATACCTGCATCTTCTTATGGTCTTTCAGAGGCTGGGATTCATCCACTTAGTTCCAAGCAGAGGCATGTGTTAATCATACAGCAGCAGAAGGCTGAGTTCCACAAGTCAGGTGGACTCTAATGAACAAGGTCCCTTAGCTGTATATTTATTCAGCTTGGCTTATTTATTGGCTGCCCTGAGAGAAAATGCTGAGAACAACTTTTCAAGCCTCAGCTTTGTTGTGTTTACCTATCATGTCACTGGCTCTGGATTCCATCTCGCTACGTCCCTTGTCTTGTCCCTTGGATATGTCACTTTTTTATTTAGTGGGTTTCTGGTCTCAACCTGTGCCAAGCCTTTGACTATGTTGGGTTTAAAAGGACTCTTTGCTTCTGAAGCTACTGTCTGAATTTTCATATCTTCGGACCGTGGCAGGCATCCAGACTTGCTATCTTGTTGAAGTGCTGTGCACGTGTGCCAGAAATTGAGCTCCAGAGGTGGCTCAGGAGTTGAGCAGAAGAACTCTGACCCTAGCTGGATAACAAACAAGGCCAATCTGCCAGGCACGAGCCCTTGGTGACTGATGAAAGCAGCCTATGGAACCAGAAGGTGCCAGCAGTAACCACAAATCTTGTCAAGGAGCCTGGACAATTTTAAAGCCCTGGGCCAAGATCAGGAGACTTTGAATGGGTTATTGGGGATGTGCCAGATGAAACTGGGCAGGTGGGGGATGAGAGTCTAGCTGAAGATAAAGGTGATCTAGAGAAAGAGGAGGGGGTGGAACTGATACTGGTAACAGCTGTGGAAATAAGTAGGGTGAATTCTCCAGAAATATTTTATTAAGAAGGAAAGTGAGAAAGGAGATTGAATAATTGCTGAGTTGATAGATCTTATCTAAGTGGCTTGTGGCCAGATGATCAGGTTTAAGTTAGGTGGGCATTCTGAATGAAGAATTGTCAACATTAATGAGATGAAGGGAATTGAACTTGGAGATAGCTCTATAGCAATGATGGCGAACCTTTTTCCCTTCGGGTACTGAAAGAACATGTGCTATTGCGCATGCGTGAGTGCCCACACCTATAATTCAATGCTTGGGGAGGGTGAAAACAGCTTCCCCTGCTTCCTGGAGGCCCTCTGGAGGCTGAAAATGGCCTGTTTCCCAACTTCTGGTGGGCGCAGTAGGCTCATGTTTTGCCCTTCCCGGGCTCCAAAGGCTTCCTTGGAGCCATGGAAGGGTAAAAACACTTTCCCCCATCCCCCCGGAGGTTTTCTGGAAGCCAAAAATGCCCTCCCAGAGGCTCTGTGCAATCCAAAAATCAGCTGACCAGCACATACATGCACGTTGGCGTTGAGCTAGGGCAACAGCTCACATGCCAGCAGATATGGCTCCGCGTGCCACCTGTGGCACCCGTGCCATAGGTTCGCCATCACTGCTCTATAGGCATAGTGACCAAAGGACACACAATTATTGTCAGCTCTTGTGGAGATATAGAAGACTACATCAGACTGTGATGGTGACAGATAGGGGAAGATCTATTGAAAGGCATTAAGCAGGCCTTCCCAGCATTCTGCTTCCACTCGAAGGCCCAGGCAATCGGATTGATGGAAGCTTTGAAGCTTACTCGTAAATGCCACCTACCTATGTGACATGACATCATGAAGATACAAGTGGACCTGGAGCATCTGAGATCTGCCCAGATTATCATTTGGGACCAGAAATATAAATTGTAACAATCTAGATTTAACTTTTATTTTGTACTAGCTGTACTGAGATTATAAAATAGAAGAAATTCCAGTGGGTCCATTGCTATAGTTAATTCACTTTCTGTTTTACCCAAAACCAAGCACTACACTTGAAATTTTGAATTATTTTGTTGGTTTTTGGTATCTGTACCACTCTTAGCTTTCTACCAAGATCCAGATGATGCTTGAAAAAAAGAATTGGTAAGAAGGGAGTAGAATACTGTATCATATGAATATCATTGCAACCTAAATGACCCATCCCAATTTGGGAATATCATCATGTAGTTGTGAATTTCTTAGTGTATCTCAAATTGCAATCCCCCAAATGTTACGAATTCAGCAATATGGCAGCACCTCTATTGTGCTACCTATTAATTTGGAATGTATGTGCTACTGCTAATTTCAAAAGCATTAATCACTATCTAAAATGAATCAAGATATCTTTCTGCAGACAAATAACCACTCTGCATTCATCTATATGGTTAACCTTGCCAGTCATGGCTACGACCATCGGATAAATACTATATAAAGGAAGAACAGCTTCTTTCCCTGGTTAGGAAGAATAACGGCCTATATTTTTAATGTACCTTAGGTTTCACAAAGTTGAAAGATATGTTCTTTATTTTGAAATTGTGGTTAAGTAGTCTTTCTCTAATGACAGAGGGTATATTTTGCATATCTAGATTTTTCTTTTTTTTAAAAAATAGCCAATAGTTTTGAAATATCCCTCTTATAAACCTCTAAGGCACATACAACATTTTTGTTAAGAGGTCAATGGTTGCATTTACTGTATATCATAGATAGTGGTTAGTTTAATATTAATTTAATTCAACTTATTAGACTTATAAGCAGCCCGACTCCTTACTGACACTGTCTTTTCCCTATTCATCTTTATTTGGAAGAAAAAAATGTTAATCTCTGTTCCTGAAAAGAAGCAGCTTTAGAAATCTGGCTAGTTCCTGTGTCTGTTTCTTCTGGTAATTGGTTACTTATTTAACAGCTATTATGTTTTCTCTTTTGCTTCATTCTAGTTAGACTTATCTCAAGTGCTTTTTCTCTCTGGGAAGGGGGGTCTTTCTTCACTGCTTTAGTGGTTCTTTGCATTGTCCTTTTGTGGTGTACTGCCAAGAGGCAGGATGCAAGCTTGACACTGCAAGCTTGGCACTTTTTTTTTTTTGCTGCCTTTCTGGTGGGCATGCAATCTTCCTTAAATCTGGATGATTTCGTTAGGATATCTTATGAGGTGACCAGCTGGTATCTTTAAGTGATGTAAATGGATCTAAGGATTGCTTCTCCTGGGTGTGCTCTTTCTGGAGAGCTTAAATGACCTCTTTGTTAAAGCAAAAGTTGGCTACTGATTGCTATCATTGCATTTTAACTATTTTAATTCCCCAAGGTGCTCTGGTACCCTGCCTGATTTGTAACTCCAGCTTGCAGGTATTTCTAATCTAATGACTGGTATTTAGGGAAGCCTTTTGCAAAAAGCTTTTTGTATTTTTGTACAGGTAATCCTTGATTTATAACAGTTCATTTAGTGACCATTCAAAGTTGTCACTGAAAAAAGTGACTTGATTGTTTTTTCACACTTAATGACCTTTGCGGTATCCCCACAGTCATGAGAGGCCAGACAAGGAGAAGCACCCCTCTATGTGAGTGACATCGAGTTGCTCACACCCACCCAGTCTCATAAACACCTGGCCACATACATAGGGTGCACATAGGGACTACTCAGAGTGCTGAAAAGTGATTTCTTTTTGGGGTACAAATTTCAGACACACACACGTTTGGAAATTCAAAACAATGTTCTTTATAATGAGAATTCACTTAAACCAAGCCCTCTTTTGGTATAGCAAAGAGCACTCGTCTCCAAACAAACTGGTAATTTGTACAAGTCCCCTATCAGTTCTGTGATACTTAGCTTGCAGCTGTGAGGCAATTCACAGTCCTTCTTCTTTCACAAAGTGAAACACACTTTGCTCTGGTTTAGTTTCAAAGCAGGGAAAAATCAGCACACAAAAAGTCAAAGTCAGTAAAGCAATCACGAAACACAACGATCAGATAATCCTGCACAATGGCCAAACCCACAGGCTGCTATTTATAGCAGCCTCACTAATTACCACAGCCCCACCCAACCACAGGTGGCCTCATTTTCTTTGATAATAATCTCTCAGTTGTTGTTGCCTATGCATCGCTCTCCACATACGTGGCTGTATCATTAACTCTTGTTCTGAATCCAAGGAGGAGATAGATAATTGATCTCCTTCTGAGCTGTCTGCCCCACTCTCCTCCTCCCTGTCACTCATGTCTTCTTGGTCAGAGGAGCCTTCATCAGCAGATTCCACCGGGGGCAAAACAGGCCTGCAGCATGTGGATGTCTCCCCCACATCCACAGTCCTTGGGGCAGGAGCTGGGCCAGAGCTAACCACAACAATTATCCATATCTAAAATTGGATATTGAAAAGTGATTTCTGACCGGTTATTGCACTTACAACTGTCCTCACATTTTGCACCCTATCTTGTCACCTTGGTGGATATAAGCACTGCAGCTGTGAAATGAGTGACATGGTTGTTAAGAATGCTGTAATTGGCATAAATGTGAGGGTGGTCATAAGTGCACGGACCTCTCATAATGCGTGGACCGGTATAAGTCACTTTTTCAGCCCTCTGAGTAATCCCTATGCACATAGCCACGCCCACCCGGTCACATGACCAGCTAGCCATGCCCCTAAATAAGCCATGTCCACAGAGCCGGTTGTTTAATAAATTGAATCCCACCACTGGACAAGCAATTTAATATTGGAGAAAAAAAACATGAGCGCATTAAATTGCAGTGCATTAGTATAAAATTGTTATGATTAACTATGAGTAATTGTCATGTGCATAACATGTGTGAATACATGTTTAGCAATATACTACCCTCAAAACCTCTGCATGCCTGAATATAAAATATATGTATCTGTATACAGTAGATAAATATAAATATGTATTCTGCACAAATTGCTCTGAAACATCAGGATGAAGGAAACAATGCAACTTGTTGACTACTTAAAATAAATTTGGTGGTACGTTTTACGGCAATCAACGTCTTTCAGTCAGACCACCCAAACCAAAAAAGAAAGGGGGAAAAAATCCCACATTGTTTGCAATAATCTGGGAGGAAATTTAGTATATATTCACGTCCTTCTGTATTTTTCAGCTAGATTAAGCTGTTGTCTTCACAATTGCCTCCCAGCTGCTGCGACTCGCAAAAACAACAGACCCAGCTCTGTTGTCTGCAGAAAGTCTGGATTGTTATGAGTAACTTTATTGCAGGCACATGAGTGTGTTAAGACTTTAAAATACGCTCAAATGTCATGTGCACACCCAATGACGGGGAAGAATAATTATGAAAAAACAAGAATCCTATGTCTATGAAACAGTGTTAGACAAAACGGGCCATTCATTGTATCCCTTTGGGAATACTCAAGCTCTCCAGCCAGAAAACAAAAAAGGCACTTTTTTCTGCTGTAGGCTGAATGCTTAACTTTGCCATCTTAGCCCTAAGAAAACATGCCTCCCACCCCTTCCCATTTTGCTAAATACTAGCTGGCTTCCACACAGTAAAATGTATTAATGCCCCCTTTTTCCAGCAGCCTCTCTGTGTAGGCTGGGGCTGATGGAGAGTCAATGGAAAGACAAAACAGTTTGCCTAACGTCCTTTTTCTTTTAATCCTCCCAAGAAGTAACAGCCCAATATTCAACAGCCAGTTTGAAAATCACTTAGAAACAGAGCTTGCAATCTAAAGCAGATCTCCTTGCACTGCTATTAATGCTTTTAACAGGTAACAACAGCTGCCTGCCACTACACTTGAGATTCTCAAGGATGTATAAGAAGCTACTAAGAAGTAGGAATGTGTGCAGTTGTTAAAGGTCATTATGTACTTCATAGAAAAGCCCAATTCATTACTCTATCATTTTCGAATTTCATTGCTTATAAAGTAATCATAACGTGCCTGTTTTTCGTAGGCCAGAGTTTCTGCATAGGCTGTTCTTGCACTCAAAGTAGCATATTAACTAAATACCTATTTGCCCATCATTTTCTGGTCTTATTCCTCCTCTCTTTTTCTCACGCCCTATCTACTACTATTTGAATCGGGGGATTTGCTTTCATAAATTTCAAAAACATCTTGCTTTACAGATTGATTCCGAGATGAGGAATTTCCGAAAGGGATGAGGTTACCATTCTTTTGCATTTTACTGAGGATTTTTAGTAGCGTTGTGATCATTAACAGAGAGCTAGATAAGTCTGACAGTTTTGTATTAAACACAATAACCATCTTCCTTGGTTTTACTGTATATATATTCTTCTACTACATATCATGGCATCGGACCAGAATATCTCCGGGACCGCCTTCTGCCGCACGAATCCCAGTGACCAGTTAAGTCCCACAGAGTTGGCCTTCTCCATCAACTAAACAATGTCATTTGGCGGGACCCAGGAGAAGAGCCTTCTCTGTGGTGGCCCCGACCCTCTGGAACCAGCTCCCCCCAGATATCAGAGTTGCCCCCACCCTCCTTGTCTTTCGCAAGCTCCTTAAAGCCCACCTCTGTCGTCAGGCATGGGGGAATTGAAATTTTTCCCTTTCCCCTAGGCTTATAGAATTTATAAATGGTATGCTTGTTTGTATGATTGGTTTCTTAAATTGGGGTTTTTTTAGATTATTTTTAAAATTAGATTTGTTTACATTGTCTTCTTTATTGTTGTTAGCTGCCCCGAGTCTTCGGAGAGGGGCGGCATACAAATCTAATAAATAAATAAATATCATATGTGTAGATAATCTGCGGAAAAGATTTCCTATACAGTGGTCCCTCGATTTTCGCGGGTTCGAACTTCACGAAATGGCTATACCACGGTTTTTCAAAAATATTAATTAAAAAATACTTTGCAGGTTTTTTCCCTATACCACGGTTTTTCCTGCCTGATGACATCGTACGTCATCGCCAAACTTTCGTCTGCCTTTAATAAATATTTTTTGTAATAAACTTTAATAAATAAACATGGTGAGTAATAATCTAAATGGTTGCTAAGGGAATGAGAAATTGCAGTTTAGGGGTTTAAAGTGTTAAGGGAAGGCTTGTGATACTGTTCATAGCCAAAAATAGTGTATTTACTTCCGCATCTCTACTTCGTGGAAATTCGACTTTCGCGGGCGGTTCCAGAATGCATCCCCGCGAAAATCGAGGGAACACTGTATCTAGAAAGGGTTTATGTTTTGCACAAATTTGCTTTTCTGTAAGTTAACTTACAGAACTTACAGAAAATTGCAGTACATAAAAAACTGGACCACCAAAAGTAGCACCTTCTGTTCACTCCAATCCAGCCTGTCAAAGATAAACACACCAAGTAGTATGTAGTTGAATAGTTCCAATCCTGAACATCAGAGCTTCTTTCTCCTTTGAAATCCAAGGAGAGCAATTTTTAGAGATTTACAAACATGCTCCCAATCAGTTAAAAAATTCAGTGCCGCCTTCAGATCCAGAAAGCACTGAGACATCCTATTAGGCATGCATTTGTTTTAACAATTCAACAACATCACCATTTCTCATTCATCCACTTAGCTTAATTTTCCTACCATTGCTTTCATTGCTGAGGTTGCCTCTATTAAGTCATTTTTTGTGCATCATTAACTTTTAACTAGGCATCGATAGCTTTATTGTTTAAATTGTGTATGACTTTATTTAACGTCAGCATTTCTTCTAGCTCTTGACAAGAAGTCACATTTTATAACTAATTAAATTGATCCCAGGGAAGCAAAAACCACTAAACAGAATTATTTGTACCCAAGTGTCAATATATTAAATCAAAGGGCTAATGAGTTGGGTCACTGCTTCTTTTATTCGAAGGCAATAGAAGAACGGGATTCATATCATCCGCTATTTTCTGCTTTAACAATCAATTTTATCTCATCCAAAAAGGGGATCCAATTAATAAATTTGAGTCTAGCAGTAAATAATATGATTTAAGACTATTTTAGAAGTTATATAAATGCTAATGTTATATTAAGCAGAGGAGGGGGAATTCTCTATTGAAGTCCAAAAGCATACATTTCTACCTTTTGACAAGATTTCTCCCGCTACAGCATAGCGATAGATACAGTTATGGATATACATATTGAGATAAAAGGTAATGTTTTGTCAATAAACAGCTTTAGGATCTTTTTCAGTTTTCAACCAATTTCATTATAAAGGAAGAACGTCCGCCTCCTGCAACTGACAATACTGCCTAACGAAAGTGATTAAGAAATGAGTATATTTGCCCCGTCAGCCTTTCCTATGGTTCTTGCAGCTGCTGAGTAATATTTTGCTTTGACTATTTACATCTGGCCACTTCTTTTAAAACTCATCACCTAATAATTTAGACCACTCACAGTATTAGTCACAGCTGAGCTTCCTTTGACTAAATGTCTTTACATGGCATAACAGAAAGCTATCATTTTTAAACTTGTCTTCAGCTCATCAAATGAATTTCAAATGACCATAGTCGTGTCATTTAGAAGACCACAACCCAACTTCACACTCCCTCCCTCCACAAGGCAAACCCTAGCAGAGAACATTACGTTTCAGGCAAGTGTCCACATCCTGTAATTTATTTAAGACTTCCTTCTAACATATTGATGAACAATTCTTGGACTTTTTATTTCAACCAAGATAATCCCAAAATAGTACTTTGGAAAAGTCATGGGCAAATAAAAAAAGGCATACTGTCATGCAATCCTTTGTAAAGAAGGACTAACAGTCTTCCTACTTGAACCATAGGTACAGTACAGGATGTAGGATATTAGGAAAATTATTTATTTCAATGTCTGGCTTTTTCACAATCCATGACACAGGTTGATAGATCCACTTGAGTACCATTATAGTTAAACATTCCAATCTAGGAGAAAGATCTACAACACTGATGGCAAAGCTTTTTTTTGCTCGGGCACCAAAAGGGTGCGCACACATGCGATGGCACAATGGTCTGTGCCCACACCCATAATGCAAAGTCCTCCCCTCATACATGCACACACATCCACCCCCCGGCAAAGCCCCATGTTTCTGAACTTCCGGTTGACCTGTTGAGCTGTTTTTCGCCATCCACAAGCTCCAGAGGCTTTCCTGAAGCTTGGGGAGAGAAAAAAACAGACCCCGTCCTCCAGAATTTGAAAATCAGCTGGCCAGCATGCACAACCATGCTGAAGTTGACCTAGGGCAAAGCCTTGCATGCCCCCAGATATGGCTCCATGTGCCCCATATGACACCCATGTCATAGGTTCTCCATCACTGATCTTAGGAGATAGAAAAAGATTCACAAATCAATGTTTTTGCTATTCTTCCTGATATCAGATGCAGAGCAAGAATATCAGTGGAACATAAATATCAGTGGAACAACTTGCCTCTAGAGGCTGTGAATGCTCCAACACTGGAAATTTGAAAGAAGAGACTGAATAACCATTTGTCTGAAGTGGGTGTAGGGTTTCCTGCCTAAGTAGGGGATTGGACTAAAAGACCTCCAAGGTCCCTTTCAACTCTGTTATTGTATAATTCTATAATACCCAGATAATATTTGAGAAGTAACTTCAAGGGGTTACACTGCATGTGTATACACACATACTCACATTAGGCAATCTTTATTATTTTATTTTATTTATTAATTGGACTTATATGCCGCCCCTCTCCATGGACTGGGGACAGCTCACAACAAACAAAAAGATACAATATAAAACATTTCTAAGCCAATTAATAGAATAATTACTTTAAAAATTATCTTAAATCTTGTGTTATTAACACCTTAAAAATTATATTTAACATTAATATATTTATTTTTAAAAGTTTATCTAAATCAGAATGTTAACAATTTCCAGTTTTCATTGTATAAAAATCACTAGTTCAATTATTATCTGGGTCAGGGGTGTGTTCTTCTTACCTTCCTACCAGTGCACGGCATGCACATTACAATGTTTTGTGCATGCGCGCATCCCCTAGTGCAATTTTGCTTCCATGCATCCACAGAGGGACGATTTTCCTTCTGCACATGCTAAGGGAGCTGAAAAATCGTGAAAATTAGATAAAAAAAGATGGCATGCATGGACCAACAAAGGCAGCGCCAGAGCCAGTGTACCAAAATTGCACAATCAGTGGGCCACTACTGGAGTGGTGCACTGGACTGCACCTAAAGGAACCCACCTCTGATCTGGCTTCTGTAATGTATTGTTCATATTTTATACAGTATTCCCTCAATTTTCGCGGGTTCGAACTTTGCGGATAGCCTATACCAGAGGTCCCCAACCGCCGGTCTGCGGACCAGGACTGGGCCGTTGGGGTTTTTCAGCCGGTCTGCGGCGCCAGGGCCCCCTCGGCCTTTCCGCGCTGCCCACCGCCCGCCCAATCTGCCCCCTCTGCTCCTCCGCCACCTCCTGCCTTTCACTGCAGCTCCTCCCGCACCCGGAACGCACGCCCTGCCCACCTCACCTTTGCCGAGAGCACTTTCGTCCCGGGCTCTCAGCAAGGGGGTTGCAGGAGAGGCGGGGCCAGCGAGGTGATATTCAATGTCGGGGGAGCACGGGCGGTTGCGCGCACTCCCTATCTCCCTGCTAGCCCACTCGGAATATTCAAAATAAGAAAAACCTTCGCCGGCAAAGGCTTTTCTTATTTTGAATATTCCGAGTGGGCTAGCAGGGAGATAGGGAGTGCGCGCAACCGCCCGTGCGCCCCCGACATTGAATATCACCTTCGCCGACCTCCGCTGAGAGAACGCCTGCCCCGTCTCTCCTGCAACCCCCTTGCTGAGAGCCCGGGACGAAAGTGCTCTCGGCAAAGGTGAGACAGGCAGGGCGTGCGCCGTCACCGCTGAGAAGAACGGAGAGAGAACGAGAGTGAGTGAGAGCAGCAGACAGCAAGATAGAGAGAAAGTGAGAAAGAGAGAGGGAGAGAAAGGGGGAGAGAAAGAGATAGCAAGAGAGAGAGAACAAGAGAAAGAGCGTGAGAAAGAAAACAAGAGATAAAGAGTGAGAGAGAGAGAAAGCAAAAGAGACAGAAAGAAAACAAGAGAGAGAAAGTGAGAAGAAGATAGAGAAAGAGGGGGAGAGAGAAAGAAAGAGAGGGGGGAGAGAGAGAAAGAGAGGGAGAGGGAGAAAGAGAGAGGGAGAGGGGGGAGAGATAGCAAGAGAGGGAGAGAGAGAAAGAGAGAGGGAAAGGGGGGAGAGATAGCAAGAGAGGGAGAGAGAGAAAGAGAGAGGGAAAGGGGGAGAGAGGGGGGAGAGAAAGAGAGAGGGAGAGAGAGAGGAGATAAAGGAAGAGGAGAGAGAGAAAGGAAGAGAAAGAAAGAAAGAGGGATAGAAAGAGAGAGAGAGAGATGCTCAGTGAGCCTTTCTTTGAAGTTGCCTTTCTTTCTTTCTTTCTTTCTTTCTCTTTCTTGCTTTCTTTCTTGCTCTTTTTCTTTCTCTCTTTTACCTTCCCTTCCTCTATTTCTTCTTTTCTTTCTCCTTCCTACCTTCTTCCCTCCCTCCCTCCCTTCAGTGCTTCCTCTCTTACTCTCCCCTTTCATAAGTTTCCTTGCTTCCTTCCTCTGTTCCTGTCCCTTCCCCCTTTCTTTCTTTCTTTCTTTCTTTCTTTCTTTCCTTCCTTCCTTCCTTTCCTCCCTCCATTTCTTGCTTTCCTTTTCCTTCCTCCCTTCTTTCCTCCCTCATTCCCTTCTTTCACTCCTTCCTCTCTTACTCTCCCCTTTCACACCTTTCCTTGCTTCTTTGCACCCTTCTTCTGTTCCTGTCCCTTCCCTCTTTCCTTCCTTCCTTCCCACCCTCCGTCCATTCATTCACCCATTCCTCTCTTGATCGCCCCTTTTACGGCGCCGCTGACAGCTAGCTCCCCCCCCCCACCGGGCCATGGAAAATGGTCTAGCTTAAAGCCAGTCCCTGGTGCAAAAAAGGTTGGGGACCTCTGGCCTATACCACGGTTTTTCAAAAAATATTAATTAAAAAATACTTCGCGGTTTTTTCCCTATACCACGTTTTTTTCCATCCGATGATGTCATATGTCATCGCCAAAGTAATAATTTTTGCAAATAAATAACAAAAAAATTAATTTTCCTTAATAAATAATTATGTTTATAAATATCAGGATCACTATTCAATGGTGAGTACCAGTAATAATGGTGAGTAAATGGTTGTTAAGGGAATGGGAAATGGTAATTTAGGGGTTTAAAGTGTTAAGGGATGGCTTGTGATATTGTCCATAGCTAAAAATGGTGTATTTACTTCCGCATCTCTACTTCACGGAAATTCGACTTTCGCGGGCGGTCTTGGTACGCATCTCCCGCGGAAATTGAGGGAACACTGTAATGCAATAAAATAATTAACTTGGGGAAAATATTTCAATAAATTAATTTTGATCAAAAATGTTTTACACAAAAAAATCTGACTATATAAAACTTTGCTATCAAGACAAATTACGATATCAAAATGGTTTTTCCCCAAATGCAGCTATTTCTTCCTATTCCCAACTTCACTTCATCAATACACTGAAAGTATATTTAACTTGCAAGTATTAACTAGGTTTCTCGACAGAGCTGCTGATCAAAACATAAAACCGTCCAAACTTTTGATGTTGAAATAAAGTTTGCTTGCAATTAGATCTTTCTGGGGTGAGAAAACAATTAAGAATGAATCACCAATCCTCACATTTAATTGAGGATTCCAATTAAGTGTTGGAATCCCAACACTTCATAAATGCGAATCATTTTTTTTTTTAAATGACATAAAAAGATACCTGCTGGAGCATTTTGTTTTCTACTAAATCCCTCTGAGTTGCCCTTAATCAAAACATAGAGAAGAAGGAAAAAACCTCTCTCCAATATATGGTTCCAAAAACTGACATTTTGGGAGAGGCATACATAACATTGAGCCTTCAAGACTTGACTGCACCAGTCTCCCAAGAATTTATCTATTTCAGTTTCCAAACTTTCCAGATTAGTTGTCATCTTAATTATGAGCTGTGTGAAAAGGTGCATTTGATAAAGTTTGACCAGTGATTGCAATATAATATTGCTTGGGTGCCATGCAGGTCCACAAGAAACATATAAATATCATGGAGTAAAGTGCAGCTTAGACTGGATCTTGGGGATGGAAAAATAATAAGTGAGCCGTTAAGGGGGAAGAAATGAACAAGTTACTAAAGGGGTCTGGCAGGAAAAATTACCTAGTCCTGACAAAGAATATTATGTTAGAATAGAAAGAAATGCAAAATAATCCTGCCTTGATTTTGCTTAATATACTGTAAACTAGGGCAGGTAGAAATGTGGACAGGGTTTCAACAATTATGTTATTTTGAAACCAAGCAAAAACCATTCCCTGAATTCTTGCTATGCTGTATCTTGCCCTGCCTATGCTGGAAGATGGTGAGCTTTCCTTACTTAAAACAAAACATTCAAATTGGTTCAGTATGTATAATGTTGATAAATTACAATATTCAGATTTAGTTAGGGATTTAGCTCCAGTAGCACATTAAAATAATTGCTTGGACATGTTGGGATATAACTATATAACAAAAGGTGAAAATAATAAACAACTTTTAAAGTTTGAAACAAGCAAGGCAGCTGTGTGGATTTTAAAAATTTTTTTACTTTTTCTTTTAAATAAATTCAAAAATTGAAAATGAATCTTCGGTAGCCACATTTATAAAGTCCTAATTTTGCCTGTTATTTCCTTTTATTTTAAATGTGTGAGCCTCCAGTAAAACTGAAAGATCATTTTGGTCTTGTGAATTCATTTTTATCCCATAACAAACAGAATGGAGTTGGTTTTTCTTTCAGCCCTGTTGTGTTAATAGGAAAAACAATATTATTTTATGCTTAGCTTGTTTTATAAAAACATGAAAAGAGAGACTTTTCAAGATATTTTCGTTTGCAAAATCGCGTTTACTCACACACATCTGCAATGTTGTAAATGTAATTAAATCTTGTCTATCGTGTTATACCTCTCATTTTAAATTACAGTCAGACTTTGCATTCAATTTGCTTAATGCTTTGATATCTCTGCATTAAATTACATATATCTTGGCCAAATTATAACCATTCTTATATCTTTGCCAATATTTTACTGTTCTATATGAAATTTTCCAAGCTTGGTTTCCATGTCATGCTTTTTTTTAACGCTAAGATTGTTTTAAAGAAAAAAAAGTTTAATGAAAAATAATATGCTTGCAAGAGACTTTTCTTTTTTACAAGTTTAGCATTTTGAGGCTTTGGGCTAAGAAGAACCTGAAAGGAAAGAGAGAAAAAATTGGCAAGGAAAAAAAATTATGAAAGAGAGAATAGCCTTTTTTTAAAATCCCTATGGATAGTCAAGACAATTTTGTTAAAAAGCTGCCAATTCCACAATAGTCTTAATTTCTAAAGGGGTTTTATTCAATTACTATAAAGTATATTAAAGATACATGTATTTAAACATGTATGACATACCATCCAACTAAAACATGATTCACATCTCAAGTTACATAGCTTTATGGTACATGGAAACATAAAGGCCAAATATACACTATACAGTCTACCAACACCTTTACGTAGAAAAGGAATTATCATCTATCTGTATATCCCGCCATTTCCCATATTTCTGCTTCAAAGTTACACCAGAAAGGTGAAGATGACACAACATTCAAAATATCACACTAACCTAAAAGTGTGATATTTATGCATAACCTAACCTATGTATGCATAAAATACTATGTGTGAACCAATCTACACATTTACATTGATCTTTAGTGGCTCCACTGTTTACCAAAACTGGGCCTAATCCTTTCTCAGCTTTGTATTACCAAAAGAAAATGTGTCTCACAAAGCTGTTGATTGCATTATAGCAATCTATTGACTTAATTTTGGTCATGCCTTATAGCTTGTGGGCATCTAAGTAGGAAATTAATTTTATTTCTTTGAGCTGCTTCTTCTTTGATCTAGAATAAGGTGACCAGATGTCCCACTTTTGGCAGGACAGTTCCAATTTTTAATAATTTGTCCTGCATCCCGTGGCATTTTAAAAATGCCCTGATTTTTTTCCGGCGGATATGTGACTCATCCCCAGCCTTCTCTCTGCCCTCCCCTCCTCTTTACCCCCTCAGAAAAGGGAGGACGAGAAAAATTGTTCGCCAACATGAGAGCTGGGCTCGGAGGGTGTCGCATCACCATAGCCTTCTTCCCCCTCACAGCGGCATCCAACCCTGGCATGTGCCGGCGGAGGCCAACAGGTCTGCATAAGTCACAGCCCTTCCCAGCCAGTGCCCCGAGACCGGCACCTTGTGCAGGAGTTGCAGGATGGTGGGCTCCACGAGGACTGCCTAGCGCGCTGAGTGTCCAGGGCTGGGACGGGGCTTAGTGAGGGATTCAGCTCTCCATGCAGAGGGGCCTGGAGGGTGGGGCAGGAGAAGAGCTGCCATATGGTCCTTTCTGCTGCCAAGTGGTGGGGCATCTTGCTGCCAAAAGCGGTGAGTATGACTCAGCCAAAGGTCAGAGTAGGTGGCGCTGGGGAGAAGCAAGAAGAAGGCCCTCCCTGCCTGACTGGACTGGTGGAGTCTGAGGCCAGTGACTCGCCAAGGTGGCCTGTCTGCCTTCCCTCCCATCCTTCAGGTTGAAAGCTCCCGCTGGGAAGAACCCAACTCGCTCCTTCGCTTCCCCATCTGGATTATCCCTCCAAAGAGGAGTTGTAACCCCCAAACCCATGGTTCTCAGCCAGCATGGCAAACTGGGGGAACATCTAATGGCTGTCTATCTGCCTCTTTTATACTTGGGTGAGAACTTGCAGAGAAGCATGCATGGCTCTAATAACAGGGCTCCTCCCAGGTGTTTTTAGGCTTGCCCTCCACCGTTTCCCCTTGGAGTGCTGAGTGGGAACCTGACTTTTCCCAAAGGTGATCCAGCCCGTAAAAAAGTACCGGCCGGCTCTTTTCCCAGACATATACATGCTCCCCTCATCTCAGATAATTTAGGTAACTAATTTATTAATTTCATAGACCAAATTTTAAATCAAGAAACACACACACACACACACACACACACATGGTAAATGGTGTCCCACTTTACCAATGTTAAAATCTGGTCACCTTAGTCTAGAACCACAATATCTTTGATGTCTGTCCACTGCTTCTTCTTGGCAAAAAAAAGCAAGTATCCAAGACAGAAATGGCAGAAAAAGTCTCTGCAAGTGAAAATATGGGTGTAGATCTAATAGGGGGTGGGAATGTTGGTTAAACTTTGAAGACATACTCTAAATATGCTCCATTTGTTTCCACTGTGAAATTGAAATATATATATTTGCCATGGAGCCCACAAAGTTACCCTTAAGAAAATCAGATTTCCCAACCTGGTTTGGATGACTAAAATTAGCTCCATCAGCTTTTTCCATCTGCCCAGTTGAGGAAGGGAGGAAAGGAGGAAAGATATTCAGTTTGCTTACTGTTTCAATATCTGTGCTATAATGATCAAACCAGCCAAAATTGCATGTAGTTTAGACAAACTATAACAGTATCTGTACTTCATAACAAAAGTATAAAAATATAGTAAATGGAATACTACAAAGTTTGGACCCCAATAACATTGTATAACAAAATAAATGTTTTGTATGACAAAAATCTTAGATGGTTTAAGTTTGATTTTTGAACTTAAAGAATAATAATTTAAATACTGTATAACATACATGCCTTACTGAAACAGCAAACACAAAAACACATATTAAAATAAATTGCTTGCAAAAATGAAGATATCACAGGAAACTGATTATTTTAAAATGAAAGCTGATGGATACAAAAAATAGGACAATAGCATAAAATGAGTTTATGCTTTAAAATATGTGGTATTATAGAAAACAAATTGTCATAATCATCCTTTGCTAAATTAAAAGTATGAACTGGTATCTGTAGTATTAAAAACATATGCTCTACATCAAGCTCTAACCAATATTGCCCATATGCGATCATTTATTTAAATATAATTTTTGAGCTTTTTTGTAATTGTGATTGCTTAGCCATTACAATTTTTCTTAGCTCCCCTAATTTTAGTACCATTTCCAAACCCCAAGAAACTATATACAATTCCTTGTAGTATCAATTCTCACAGTGATTTCTACTTCAAAAAAAAAAATCACTCAGTAATACCCATTCAATTTTTAAAAAAGAAATATGCTAAAATTGTAGGAAATGAAAGCTTACATAAAAGCTCATTTCTAATATCTATACATAATTTCACATCATGCCATCATAGTGCTCATATACAATTCAGACTAGCAAATATTTTCACTGTTCTTCAAATCAGAGGTGAGATCCTCATAATTTTCCTACCGGTTCGCCCAGCCCATGCATCCTCGCTTCGGTCACATTTATGCCTTCTGTCACACACATGCACACAGCTTGAAAACTTGACTAAATAGGATAGAATAATGCAGGGGCGGGTGCCCCTCCCCACACATCGCTACTACCATTTTTTTTCAAACCGATCAGAAATGGCTGAATACCACCTCTCCTTGGAATATACCTTGATAAAATTCTAATTTTTCAGATGTAAAAGGAGGAAATAATCTTGAATTAACCTTTCCCGGTAAGAATTGCAACTGTCTCCTAATGAGATAAAAAGTAACAAAAGTTTTATTCTAGGGAATGGAAACAAATTTTCAACATGAGGATTAATTAGAAAATCTTTAAGAAATTCGTGCTAAACTATTTTTCCTGGATTTTGTTTCAGTACCAAATGCATTGACAGGCAGGACATAAGACTCCTTAACTTATCAAAAGCTGCATTTAAATCCAAACAAAATTTCATTATGTATGATCTCTCCTTTGTAACTCTATCTGAAACCTGTACTTCATCAGACATGATAAGGTTTGTCATACAAAGAAGGTATAATGATTACTGTTCTATGTGGATTTGAAACTGGTAATTGAGGCTTTGTTCTAGAAAAATATTACTACTGTAGTAAATATGCATGCTTCTGTGTTGGTGGACATATTTTATGGGGTAAAGGGATGCGTAGCATATACAACAATTCTTACATCACTCATGCCTCCCCGCATGGCTTTTAATCTTTGGTTTTAATTGATGTTTTACTGTATCTAGGTAGGTATGTAGGTACGTACGTATGTACATATATACACACAGACACACACACACAAATGTGACTCACCCAGAGTTACCTTTTGATATATAGATGAGGATGAGAATAAGGATGAGAGAGACAGAGAGAGGGGGGGAGGGGGAGGGAGAGGGAGAGAGAGGTGGAGAGATGAGGTATAGAGTGGAGATTGGCTTGTGTGTTGTGATTTTTAGGCAGCCATTCTCTATATGCCCAATGTATCCAGCATCATTTTTCCATAACATGAATTAAGTTTTGGAGGAAAGAGGGGATATACCTTTAACAATTAAAATAATATACGTTCAGAAGACTATTGTCCAAGACATAGTTGGCGTTAGGGAACATAGACAGGGCTTGAGTAAAGTTAAATTTGATTGAATTAATACTATATTTATTGTGATAATTTCCTACCTCTTTGACAATTCTTTTCTTCTGTAACACACAAAAAATTATAATGCAACATAGCTTTGTATGCCACAATCTTCTTGTTTCCATCCTGATTTCAGAATAGAAAATATTTTTAAATGATGTGATCAAAAGTAGCAATGTTGTTACTACATTTTAGTGATGTAAACATGGGTTGCTAGAATCCCCAGGCAACACATCAATATGGTCTTTCATCCTGTAAAGGACCATCACCTGTAGTCTATTAGCTGTTTATTTAACTTATTTACTGCCCATCTCATAGTAAACAACTCTGGGTGGCTTCCAGCATGTTAAAACATTTTATAATAAATAATTTTATAGATTTTATAATATATAAAACACACACACAACGTATAACAAGTGCTCAGTGATTAGTGTCCGCCACCAGACAACATTCATAGCCCTCCACCAAAATGGGGGCATATTTTGTATATACCATTTTAACTCAAGAGCAATATGCCTATTTACATATTATAAAGTCTTTGTCTTACATATCAGACATACAGTACAGTGTATTTAGTGCAGCATATTAAAACCTAACCTAAATTTAAAAACCTAACAAATAAATACCTTTAAAGAAATGAAAATAGAAGTTACACAAGAACAAGGGAGCACAATCTGAGGTTAGTTGGGGGGAAAGATCAGAAGCAATGTGAGAAAATATTATTTTACTGAAAGAGTAGTAGATGCTTGGAACAAACTTCCAGCAGACCTGGTTGGTAAATTCACAGTAACTGAATTTAAACATGCCTGGGATAAATATATATCCATCCTAAGATAAAATACAGGAAATAGTATAAGGGCAGACTAGATGGACCATGAAGTCTTTTTCTGCCATCATTCTATGTTTCTAGAAATCCCAATCAAGATATACCGTATTTTTCGCTCTATAAGACGCACCTGCTGATAAGACGCACCTAGATTTTAGAGGAGGAAAATAGAAAAAAAATATTTTGAGCCAAAAAGGGGAGAGGAAGAGAGGAAGGAGTGAAAGAAGGGAGTGAGGGAGGAAAGAAGGGAGGAAGGAAAAGGAAAGCAAGAAATGGAGGGAGGAAAGGAAGGAAGGAAGGAAAGAAAGAAAGGGGGAAGGGACAGGAACAGAGGAAGGAAGCAAGGAAACTTATGAAAAGGGAGAGTAAGAGAGGAAGGACTGAAGGGAGGGAGGGAGAGAAGAAGGTAGGAAGGAGAAAGAAAAGAAGAAATAGAGGAAGGGAAGGTAAAAGAGAGAAAGAAAAAGAGCAAGAAAGAAAGCAAGAAAGAGAAAGAAAGAAAGAAAATGAAAGAGAAATAAAAATAGAGAGGGGGAATGAAAGAAATGGAAGGAGGGAAGGAAGGAGAGAAAGCAAGAGAAAGAAAGAAAGCAAGAGAAAGAAAAAAGAATGAAAGAGCAAGAGAGCAAGAGAGCAAGAGAGAAAAAGAAAGAAAGAGAGAAAGAAAGAAAGAAAGAAAGAAAGAAAGAAAGAAAGAAAGGCAACTTCAAAGAAAGGCTCACTGAGCATCTCTCACTCTCTCTCTCTTTCTATCCCTCTTTCTTTCTTTCTCTTCCTTTCTCTCTCTCCTCTTCCTTTATTTCCTCTCTCTCCCTCCCTCTCTCTTTCTCTCCCCCCTCTCTCCCCCTTTCCCTCTCTCTTTCTCTCTCTCCCTCTCTTGCTATCTCTCCCCCCTCTCCCTCTCTCTTTCTCTCCCCCCTCTCCCCCCTTTCCCTCTCTCTTTCTCTCTCTCCCTCTCTTGCTATCTCTCCCCCCTCTCCCACTCTCTTTCTCCCTCTCCCTCTCTTTCTCTCTCTCCCCCTCTTTCTCTCTCTCTCCCCCTCTTTCTCTCTCTTCTTCTCACTTTCTCTTGTTTTCTTTCTGTTGCAGGAGAGGCGGGGCCGGCGAAGGTGATATTCAATGTCGGGGGCGCTTGGGCGGTTGCGCGCGCTCCCTATCTCCCTGCTAGCCTACTCGGAATATTCAAAATAAGAAAAACCTTCGCCGGCAAAGGTTTTTCTTATTTTGAATATTCCGAGTGGGCTAGCAGGGAGATAGGGAGCGCGCGCAACCGCCCGTGCGCCCCCGACATTGAAGACCTCCGCTGAGAAAAACCTTTGCCGGCATTTCCTCTCGGCGTGAAGGAGGTGCAGCGGCGGGCGGAGAGAGGGAGGGGGGCAGCGGCATCCCTCCTGGCCTTGGCGGGCCGCCCGACCCTCCCCACCTCCTGCAAATGCGGCGGGCGGTGGGGGGAGAGTGAGGAGCCGGTTCTGGCGGGCGCGGGGGCTTGGCTGGCTGGCTGGCAGGGGGAGCGCCGCTGGTGGTGCAGAGGGAGACCCTCCTCCGGGAGGGAGGGGGCCAGGCAGCAGCTAGCCAGCCAGCCGGCGGGATGGCGCTTCCGAGTTCGCAGCCTCCCCCCCCTCCCTGCCTGCATCTTCGCTCCATAAGACGGGGCTGATTTTTCTTCCTACTTTGGGAGGAAAAAAACTGCGTCTTATGGAGCGAAAAATACGGTAGTTAAAAGATAAGGAGGGTGGGAACAGGATGTGAGGAGGTGGAGAGGGTGGTGAAGTTGCTGATCTTCCTATATTTAAGAGTTGGTGGGCACTTAATAGGACTTTGATTTACTGAAATGCAAATACAAATCTCTGGGCAGTTGGGTATATTGATAAAACTTGTACTCTTTCTGTACAGGAAAGCCAGACAATGAGCAGATGGGAGAAGTATATTGGGCTTTTGTGTCTGCCATCATGCCTACTTTGTGGGGTGCCTCAGGGGTCCATCCTCTCCCCTCTACTATTTAACATTCACATGAAGCCACTGGGTGAGATCATCCAATGGCATGGGGTGCGGTATCATCAGTATGCTTATCTCCACCCCGTGCCAATTCAGTGAAGCAGTTGATGTGATGTGCTGGTGCCTGGAAGCTGTAAGGGTCTGGATGGGAGCCAACAGGTTCAAGGTCAACCCTGACAAAACCAAGTGGCTTTGGGCATTTCCTCCAAAGGACCATTCCATCTGTCCATCCATCCCTCAGAAAGGGTCCACAACTTGGGTGTCCAAGTTGACCACCATCTCTCGGCTGTGGCCAGGGAGACCTTTGAGCAGGTTCTCCTCGTATACCAGTTGTGGCTCTATTTGGACCAGGACGCTCTGTGCACGGTCACTCAGGCCTTCATCATCTCCCGTCTCAATTATTGCAACGTGCTTTACATGGGGCTACCCTTGAAAAGTGTTCTGAGACTGCAGATAGTTCAGAATACATCCCACAAGCTGTTATGGGTGTACCTAGGTACACCCATCAAACACCAACACTCCGCGCACTGCACTGGCTGCCAATTAGTCTCCAGTCACACTTCAAGATGTTGGTTATTACCTATAATGGCCTAGGACCAAACTTTTTGTTATATTGTATTGTATTATTTGTTGTTGTAAGCCGCCCTAAGTCCCATTAGGATTGGGCAGCATAGAAGAAATTAAATTAAATTAAATTAAATTAAATTAAATTAAATTAAATTAAATTAAATTAAATTAAATTAAATTAAATTAAATTAAATTAAATTAAATTAAATTAAATTAAATTAAATTAAATTAAATTAAATTAAATTAAATTAAATTAAATTAAATTAAATTAAATTAAATTAAATTAAATTAAATTAAATTAAATTAAATTAAATTAAATTAAATTAAATTAAATTAAATTAAATTAAATTAAATTAAATTAAATTAAATTAAATTAAATTATACAACTGGAAGGAAATGCATGCAGACAATTCCTAAAATAATAATTTAATAATAATAATAATAATAATAATAATTATTATTATTATTATTATTATTATTATTTAGATTTGTGTGCCAACCCTCTTCGAAGATTCAGGGCGGCTCACAACAATAATAACAAGTGACAAACCCAATATTTAAAAAACATCTAAAACCCGTCATTGAAACCATACAACACAGTCATACCATACATAAACTATATAAGCCTGGGGGTTATAAAATGCTGATTTGAAGTATAAAACAGTGGTCTGCTACACATATCATCTGTCATCTGCACCTCTATAACTGTCTGGTTTGGTGCTGCAACCCAACAGGACCGACACAGACTTCAGAAGATAATCAGAACTGCAGAAAAAACAATTGCTGCCAACCTGCCTTCCATTGAGGACCTGTATACTACACGAGTCAAAAAGAGGGCGGGAAAAATATTTACTGACCCCTCACATCCTGGACACAAATTGTTTCAACTCCTACCCTCAAAATGTCGCTACAGAGCACTGCACACCAAGACAACTGACACAAGAACAGTTTTTTTCCAAACGCCATCACTCTATTAAACAAATAATTCCCTCAACACTGTCAGACTTTCTACTAAATCTGCACTTCTATTCTACTAGTTTTTCTCATCATTCCTATCACCCATTTCCTCCCATGTTGACTGTATGACTGTAACTTGTTGCTTATATCCTAAGATTTTTATTAATATTGCTTCTTCATTGCTTATTTGACCCCTATGAAAATCATGTTGTACCACATGATTCTTGACAAATGTATATTTTATTTTATGTACGCTGAGAGCATATGCACCAAGACAAATTCCTTGTGTCTCCAATCACACTTGGCCAATAAAAATTCTATTCTATTCTATTCTATTCTATTCTATATTGTCTTTCTCTTACCGCCCCCTACCACAGTTTTGTCATTTAAACCATATTCTTGCGAAGTTAAAGTGGCAAATGCATTTTAATTAGCCTCCATAGGGTCGGTTAGAAAAAGAGAGGAGAAGATAAGAAATTTAGCTCTTTGGAATCTCCCATTACTTAAGAAGGATTCCTCCGGGCTTGTAAGGAGCTTTCCTTTAACCGCCTTTGTTGGGCTTGGAAAAGTGCACATATGAGGAGAAATTAAGCTCTCGTTTTAACAGAGATATGTGCTGTCAAGACGTAACGAATAAAGTCCCTCAAGGCTACTCAGCTCCTGGAGGCTGCACTCATTCCGTTAGCAATGCTTATCCTTTTGCAGAGTACGAAACCTAATACAGTAAATCATTCATCTGCTGATTAATATACACCCAAAGCCTTTCTTGAAGTATTTCTTCTGTTCCTTGCAACTGATGCTGTCAGTTTCCTAGGTGTCCAGAGGAATAATTTTGAAACTTGTTTAATTCATCTGAAAAATATTACATTATGCAGTATGTGAAAATTGCCAGATTGTTGTTGCTATTGTTAGCTCCACCATTAGCCATTCCTAATTAAAATCTGAAAATAGTAACAATGGTATCTGGAGATTTGATTTTTTTGCCTTTGTTGTTATTGAAGAGAAAGAAGATGGTTGGGGGGTTTGTTTAAATTATCAGTATTATTATCAGATTGCAATGGCAAAACTTGTGATTTACTATTGAGTTCATAATTATTTTTTATTGAAGAATAAAAATAATTAAAATCCAAATTAAGTAAATCATTAACATTTAATTCCTTTAGAAAAATAAGTCCCGTGTGACTAATCAGCTCTTTTTGGAAAATAACTTTGTTTGACTATCTCAAAGACATGAAAACTTTTGAATTATTCCGATTAAACAATTAGAACATCCAAAACCGTTGTAGTCCCGAGATCTCCCATTTGATTGCAAATTTCATTAATTAATCCCTGCTGGGAATGGCAAATCTCCTGCCATTAGGTAAATTCTCTTATGGCAGGGATGAGCAACCTGTGGCTGCATGCAACTTTTTGGACTCTGAAATCCCTTCTGACCATAATTGCTGAATACCAGAGGTGTGGTTTTTCCATAATTTTTGATGTAAGGAGCAGATGAAATCTATAGAATGTGTCCTAAAATAGAACATAACTATAAATAAGCATATGCACAGAGATTCTGAAAACACTACCCAAAACCATAGCAGGAGGACGACATCATCAGGCCCACAAGCTCCTCCATCATCAGCTCTAAGCCAGGAAATGATTGTTCACTCTCAACCTACAGCAAAATAAGTGGCTAAAATACGCAGAATAAATTCCTGTACTGAATGGGGCCATTCTACAATTGGACCTTGTAGTACCCATCTTAGGATTTAACATTATGTACTTTATTTATTAAAGAGCTGACTTTAGGAGTAAGCAAGCTAGTTAATGTCTCTAATGGTTAGTAAAAAAACAGCAAGGAAACCCTGATAGCATCAAAAGATAAAGGGTCCTCCAAAAAAGATGATTGGGCAATAAATATGAAGTGTATAGTTCAGAGGCAAAAGTCCTAACTTTCCATAGTATCTGAGCCAGCAGTAAGAAACTACGAAAGGGATTCTGAAGTTGCAGAAACTACCAATAATCAGTAAACATTTTCTCAGAGATTATGATTAGAATTTAAATCAGCTTTCACATATCATTAAAAAAAATAAAAATAAATGTTTACAACTCCCAATATTGTAAAGATGAGATAAATCTAAATACAACTAGACACAAGAACATTTTTTCCCGAATGCCATCCACTCTGCTAAACAAATAATCCCTCACCAATGTCAAACTATTCAATAAGCCTGCATTACTACTACTACTACTACTACTACTATTATTATTATTATTATTATATTATTATTCCTATCACTCATCTCCTTCCACCTATGATTGTATGACTAACTTGTTGCTTGTATCCTTACGATTTATATTAATATTGATTGTTTCCTAATTGCTTATTTGCATGACAATTATTAACTGTTGTACCTCATGATTCTAGACAATGTAACTTTTTAATGTACATTGAGGGACCAATGAACCAATGACAAATTCCTTGTGTGTCCAATCAGACTTGGCCAATAAAGAATTCTATTCTGTTCTGTTCCGTTCCGTTCTGTTCCCCTACCGTCCTGCCCGTCTCGTCCCATCCTATCCCATCTTATTCTATCTTACACTTCACAACAATACGGAACAGTATTTTAAAAAATAAAAGTGACAAATTCTAGAATGTATTCACAGAAATTAATTGAAGTGTGTTTTGAATTGAATTGATTAGATTTATGAGCTGGCTTCATTCCTACTGATTTTGTTCATGGCATTTATTTCATATACAGTATATAAAATAAAGGCTATTATTGCAATTACTGAAGTGACTTTGGGAGGCTTACAAATATATTTAAAAATTACAAATAAAAACAATTAAGATTAGTAATTATTAAATGGAGAAAAAAACCGAGAGGATGGATGGCCTCAGGGTGGATCTTCTCTCTTATCTCATCAAATAGAGAGATCCACCATTGGAGCTCCAAGCTAAATATGCCTTGGGTAGTCTTCCTGACCACAATGTAATTGAAAGTAAAAAAGATATTCTGAAGGAGACAATTGCCCAATCTAGTTTACATTAGAACTATACGCCTTTGTTTTCTTTCCAAGAACAAAGCAAATCTGACTCTTAGTATCTCAAGAGAAACCAAAGTCATGCAGGTATTGCAACATACCTGGGCAAATCAGAACTCCAGAAAAACAATTACTGCCAACCTGCCTTCCACTGAGGACCCATATACTGCATGAGTCAAAAAGAGGGCCATGAAAATATTTGCTGATCCCCTCGTATCCTGGACGTAAATTGTTTTAACCTCCAACCTCAAAACGATGCTATAGAACACTACAACCCAAGACTAGAACAGTTTTCCCCCCAAAAACCATCACTCTGCTAAACAAATAATTCCCTCACTACTGACAAACGATTCACTAAGGTTGGCATTACTATTCCTATTAATCTTCCCATCATTCCTATCACCCATTTCTCCCACTTATGACTGTATGACTGTAACTTGTTGCTTGTATCCTTACAATTTATATAAATATTGTTTCCTGACTGCTTATTTGTACCCCATGACAATCATTAAGTGTTGTAGCTCATGATTCTTGACAAACATATCTTTTCTTTTATGTACACTGAGAGCATGTGCACCAAAGACAAATTCTGTGTGTGTCCAATTACACTTGACCAATAAAGAATTCTATTCTATCCTATTCTATTCTATTCTATATTAAAATTTACATTTTTCTTGCCATTTCATAGTATAAAACTGAAAACCCTCTAATAATCCTGAGTTATGTGAAAGATTTTAACTGTTATTATAAAATGTAGGTAATAGTCACATATCATTCTGAATTCAAAATTCATGAACAACATATTTACTTACTCTAAATGACTACAGTGTTGTCATATAGTACAAGAAGCAGCGAGAGGCCATTGTGGGGCTTCCTAGATTCGCCCATGTTTCTACAACACTCCGTGGCCTGCACTGGCTGCCGATCAATTTCAGTCACAATTCAAAGTGTTGGTTATGACCTTTAAAGCCTACATGGCAATGGACCAAAGTACCTCCAGAACCCGCCTGCTACCGCACGAATCCCAGCAACCGATAAGGTCCCACAGAGTTGGCCTTCTCTGGGTCCCATCGACTAAACAATGTCATTTGGCAGGCCCAGGGGAAGAGCCTTCTCTGTGGTGGCCCCGGCCCTCTGGAATCAACTCCCCCCAGAGATTAGAACAGCCCCCACCCTCCTTGTCTTTCACAAATTGCTCAAGACCCACCTATATCGCCAGGCATGGGGGTACTGAGACACCTCCCCCAGGCTTTTATATTTTATGTTTGGTATGTATGTGCTGTATGGTTTTAATTGTTGGGATTTATATGTCTTTTCTCTTTAATATTAGATTTGTTTACTGTTATATGTTTTTATTATTGTGTGAGCCGCCCCAAGTCTTCGGAGAGGGGCGACATAGAAATCTAATAAATGAATTGAATTGAATTGAAGCAGTCACTGGGCCAGAAGCAGGAATATGGTCCTTAGGTTCTGAAGTTCAATCCCAATAACTTATCAGGAAACAAATTGCATCCTCTACAAAAATTCAAGTTTGCAATTTAGTGGTGTTTGTTGATCCAAGTCTATGGCAAGAGAATCACATGGAACTGAGGATGATGAAACAGCTATAGTTTTCTCTTTTAGGGGGAGGGTAAATAACAGGAGAGACTGATATACTCGCTTTGGTAACACCATACTTAGCTGTAAAGTATTGCTTCTAGGGCAGGGATCCCAAGAGGCCACATGAAAAATTGGGACAGATGTGCAGAGCCAAACCAATACGATTGTGAGGGTACAAAGGCAACCAGGCACAAATACATAAATTGAGGGGGGCAGGGGAAATAAAGCAATGCAGTTATATGACATGCATGGCACACACTTATTTGTATCTGATTTCTAATTTCTGATTGATCACATGTGGGCCGGACAGGAATAGCCAAAGCCAAAGGCCAGATGTAGCTCATGAGCCATAAAATGCTTAGCTCTGTTCTAAGGAATGGTTGTAATAAATCCTATTTATTTTCCTACTCATTTCAGTGCAGAGCACCTGATCACCCTTGGTCCATATCCCTACTTTTATATACATTTAAAAAAAGAGAGATTGCATAGTTTTTACATCTTATATAAATTTACTTCTTACTCTTTTTGCTCAGATAGACTCTGCTGGTCAATAGAGTTCCACAGAATGGACAGGATTGTATTAGATTTGAATAAAAGAACTAGAATAGACTTTGTTTTCTTATTATAGGAATATTGCACTTCAAAGAAGATGTATATATGTACTCTGTTACATTACTGAATAAGTGCTTATCCTGCTTATGAAGGGACTAGAGAAACTATGTTAAACAACAGCAAATTTAAATAACTAAAAGAACAAACAGAAGAACAAAGCTATCCAAATTAAAGATCACGAAGAAGATATTTCTCATATTTTCCCCTGGTCGGTTGTTTAATTAATATTTCTTCAAAGCACATTTTTTTATTTAAAATTACAGAAGTTATGTTCTGTAATCAAAATCCATCTCTTTAATAAAACAAGATGCAACAGGTATGAGATTTAAACAGCTGCTTTAGCAAAAAAACAACAACCATCATTTAAGACATTTTTTTTGCTTGAGAGTGGGTCATACTATGAGGCAATATAGGGCAAAATGTAGGTAAATTATTTGTTCAGTTGTTTCAACTACAAAATACCTAGCAAATATATATTTATTATTATGATGATCACATTTTGCGGTCTCTTTCTTCTCATCTCAACTTTGAAAACTCAGTTGTCTAATAAAACACACCAATAAATTATAATTATGTAATCAACTATTTGTATGATGTATTTCCAATTGTTCTGTAATAAAAATATTCTTGTAGATTCATGTGTTTGAAAACTTTCTGTACATCAATCAATACTTCTCTTTGAAAATAAAATGGGGAATATTTACTTAACTTTCAAATTGGAAAATATGCCTTGCCAGTTAAGAGTATAAAAAAATTGCAGGCAATTCTCCAACCATTTCTTTTTTAAAATGCACACCCAAAAAATTTCTGTTATGCAATTAAGATGAAATATTTAAAGCAGTCATGTGGTACATGTTTCAATAGTACAATGATGTATGACACACAATGTCATAATTTCCTGCCATTTAATATTTCAGCAAAAACTGTAAGAATATTTTTCCCCTCAGAATTCTAGCATCACTTACAGTTGCTAAAATTAATGTGCCAAACTTTTGATTACTCTTTTCCATAGTTTATGAAATTTGGCAATAAAAAATCCTTCCATTCAAAAATGGTGCCATCAGTGATGGGCTGTTAAAATTTTCCTACCACGCTGTGGGCATAGCTCATTTTGTGGTTGTGGCTTGATGGTCATGTGACTGGGTAGGAGTAGCTTGGCAACCATGTGACTATGTGGGAATGGTTTGACAATCATATGACTGAGAGTGGCTTAAAAGTCATGTGACTTGGGGGAGTGGCTTACTGACCAAGATAGGTTTTCAAATAGATGCTTGGACTTTTTTTCAGTTGATTAAGTCACATTATTTGAATAGCCACAAAAGGACAAATGAAAGACAGCATTATTTGTTAAGGAGCACAGTAACATTTTAAGGTTTGTACTGAACCCATAAGGTTCAGGATGATAACAGATTAGGCAAATAACTCAATTTTCTTTAATTGCTATAAAAGTCAGTTCTAGATAAGGATTCAAATTATTAAGAGGCTAAGGACAATAAAAAAAACTATTAAGTATTCAATAAATAGTTGTATAAACCTACTACCCCCACTGCCCCCATACCCCTAATGGGGGCAGCAGTACATTACTGGGAGCCATGCTTGAAGCTTGCTTTTAAAGCGGAGAATCCCAATTTCACTTGATGTTTCAAATAAATCCTTTGATAAATAACTTATTTTCAGTATTTTTCATAGAATTAAAGATGGCTCAAACTTTCATAAACCCATCAGCCAAAATTAAGAGATTTTAATATTTCAGAAAATCCATCAATGGGCAATGAGATTACTAAGAATCAATACCAATTTGATGGCACATAAACATAATTTAATATAGCAAATAGGGACATTAAAATAAACATATACAAGGAATTATGCCTCAATCCTTATTAGTTTGTCCACTTATCTATATTTAAAGAACATATGAACGTACATGTAAATGTATTTTGTTCATAAATTAATATTAAATAAAACAATTATTACCTTGTTTTTAAATAAATGTTTAATTTTTAAAAAAAGTTGTTTATTTTTCATAAATCTTTTTCAGAATAAAAGCATTAATAGATTGATCTCATTTCAGTGATTTGTTTTATTATTTTTGTTTACATACATTTTTCATATCATAGATTGTGCAGCCTGATATAAACAGGGGGTTCCATAATAAACCATTATATACTTTTCTCATCAAAACAAACAGAGCAACCTCAGTAAAGCACTGTGGAATCGTAAGGATTTTATTTTGGTGATGTCACAATACATCCCTCTGGACCTAAAAAGATGTTCTGCTGCATTATATCACGTGTCGCACAGTATATCACTTTTATTTCCCATTCTTCAAGTAATGGTATGCACACTGTTTAACGTCTTAAAATCTCAATGTAGGCATAATTTACACAAGCTGTGCAAATGCTTGATTTACGGAAGATGGTCTACGCAAGATTTATAGAAAGATTTAGCTATTTTAAACAAGCTGAATTCTTAAGAGCAACAGCATCAAGAATTCAAGTCTAACACAATTTTTATTGTTATTAAAAAGCTCAAATAGAAGAAATGGAAAATGGTATGACCTCAACTCAAAGAAAGACACCAGTTCTTTGTTTCAATTATGTTCCTGATCTTAGCATTTTTCCCCCTTTGCTCAGTTCTGATAGAAGACACAGGCCCTAATATTTTGACAAATGATTGCCACAATCCAGATTCATAAAGTAATGTGTTGAAAAAAATATTACACTAGTTGATCAGAAATAAGCATGTGCCAAAACAAAAATAAGGTGAAAAAAGAAAACTTTTAAAAACACATGGAAAGTCACAATGATACTTTTCTATTGTTTAATCATATAGTGAAAGCTTTTCTATTTCCATGATTACAATACTCTTCAGGAAAGATATACCCTGATTCATTAAGGATTGCAAGAATTTTGGTCTTATTACAAATTTATAAGGCTATTTCATCATCAAATTCTTTTTAAAGATATTCTTATAGTTCGGTTAGATGCATTTTTCTCAAGCTGCTTCTAAACTTCAGAACATCTGGATCTTTTTTATTTATCGTTTTTGAATATTTTAAATAAATATTTACTGCTGTTTCCCAATATTAATTCATCCATAATTTAATTTTAACTAAACATCAATTAACATAGTAATTTTTAAGTAATTCGGGAAATATGCAAATTTACACCAACACAACATTAATACAGTACTCTCTCAGTTCTAAAAATTCATTTGATAAGCAATGTGGATTTCTTCCTTGCTTCCACTGACACTAAATATTTGTCAATATAAAATATTTGTATAGAATTGTAAATTATTTTGATTCCTATTCCTCTTGTCAAATATTGTTCTCCATTCAGTGAATAAAAGAGATTACTTTTATAATTTAAAAGCACACAGATTTTTCTCTAAAACGTTCTTACATATTATTTTAAAAACAAGGTTGCCCTTTGTTAATATATTTATTCTTAACTAAATATCTACATTTTCAAAAGGTATATGAACTAGTATTAAATACCTGTATCTCCCATAAATCAAGTATTCTAACATTGTCCTAACTATTCTTTTATTTACTATTGCCTGGAAACCACATTGCAAAGAAAACCATTATTCAAACTCAATGACTGTGATTACAGATCAAAGAATATTCTATTTGCATAGAACATAGAATTAAAAAGCCAAGATGTGACATTGTGCCTAAATCTTATTAAGACATTTGTCTTAATGCAATCCTGAAAGACTATCCATGTCAGATTGTCTCCTTAGGCAAAAAAGTACAAGCTACTACCTAGATTCCATTTCTTTTCTTCTTCTTAATCTCTGGTATTCCTTTTCTCTTAAACTCTAAACAACCACCTCCACTAAAAAAAACTAGTTGACCATAATAATAAATATGTTTGGCATGACAACTTTTCATTCATATGGAAATATTTCTGCAAATATCATCTCATATACTATCTAAATGTGTAGTTCAATATTTTTATTGTGGATTGTTTATAAATATTGTTTGAAGAACTGAACTAAATGTAACTGGTTCACATTTAATTTTGAATTGGTAGTTGTAACAATCATAAAAGTCAACATATTACTCTTTACTCCATTTGCCAATTACACTTTGGTACATACTGCTGGGGTTGATATAACTTGGCTTCTAATTAACCTATTCTCTGTATTCAGAAAATAAAGTGTACCATAAATTAGTGCGATAGGTAACTCTAAGAAAGTTAGAAGCAAACAGCCTGAAACTAGACTAGTCTGTTACACTGACTGGGTACAGATAAGAACCTATTGCACAGCATGGGCCGGGGGGGGGGGGGGGGGGGAAGAGAATTTGAACCTTGATTGTATTTGATACACAGCAGTCACTGGAATTCTTTAGTAATGGCTATATTAGGGGTGGTGGGGTTTTGGGGTTTTTTTTAACAAGAGGCCTATTTATTG